>NC_059255.1:6075247-6112747 GCF_017591435.1 Portunus trituberculatus | reverse complement strand
TCCCTTCCCAGCTACAAGAGGACAAGATTCGAGCGCTGCAGGAGAAGGTGGAGCTAAGCGAACAGAAGCTGGCTCAGTATGCAAAGCTGCCAGATGTGGAGCAGGAGTTGAAGCAGAGGATGGAGGCGCTGCATCAGGTGGGTGAATGGAGACTGTGTGTGTGTGTGTGTGTGTGTGTGTGTGTGTGTGTTCTGTAAGTTTCGCTGTTTTTCACTAGTGTGTGTGTGGATTTCTTCATAATTATTGGTATTTTCTTGTTTTACTCTTGTTTTGTTTGTGTGTGTGTGTGTGTGTGTGTGTGTGTGTATTCACCTAGTTGTATTCACCTAGTTGTAATTTTACAGGGCCTGGGTATCATACTCGTGTGGCCCCGTCTCCATATCTACACACATCCAACTTTCCTTTAAAACTATGCACACTCCTTGCTGACACCACCTCCTCACTCAAACCATTCCACACCTCCACACATCTTTGTGGGAAACTATATTTTTTCACATCCTTCAAGCATATTCCCTTGGCTATCTTTTTACTATGCGATCTTGTAGTTCTACTTAAGTTTTCCTCTCTCAACATCATTTGCTCATTATCCACTTCATCCAGTCCATTCAACAGTTTATAAACCTGTATTAAATCTCCTCTTTCTCTTCTTTGTTCCAAGGTAGGCAAATTCATTTCTTTTAATCTCTCCTCATAGGTCATTTCTGCCAATTCCGGAACCATTTTTGTTGCCATTCTCTGCAATCTCTCCAACTTCCTTATATGCTTCTTTTTATAAGGGGACCAAACCACTCCAGCATATTCCAATCTTGGTGTGTGTGTGTGTGTGTGTGAGTGACTAATTTCCATTCACTTACTCTCATTTACTTTTTCTCCTCATTCCATTTTCTATTTATCCATTTCCTTCCTAACCAGCGTCAAAATATAAACTTAATATCATAATATCTCCCAAAGCTTCGTATTAACCAGCATTGTAACATCAGCTTGAGACATTCACTATCACCACCACCTGTTTAAGCTTTGTGCATTGTTAAAGTAAGCTTGATGTTTCTCTTGGAATATCAATGAAACTTGTAATATAAGCTTACTAGAATCATTACTCTTGCTGAAATAAGCTTGATAACATTTCTATTACAATATCTGCAAAATTTGTAATATAAGCTAATTTGATTACTCCTGTTAAAATTAAGCTTAATGTTTTCTCTTGCAATATCAACAAAATACTATAATTATTTAAGCTTACTTATTACTCTTGCTGACAATAAGCTTAATTGTAATATAAGCTGAGTTCAAATGTTACTCTTGCTAAAGTAAGCTTGATAATGTTTCTTTTGCAATATCAATGAAACACTATTATAAGCTTACTTCAGTCATTACTCTTGCTGAAATAAGCTTAATAATTGTAATGTAAGCTTAGTTTAATTATTACTCTTGCTAAAAAAATAAGCTTACCTTTTTTTTTTGCAGTGTCAACAAAGCTAATTTAATTTAAGCTTACTTCAATCATTACTCTTGCTCAAAATATGCTTAATTGTAATATAAGCTTAGTTCATATATTACTCTTGCTGAAATAAGCTAAGTTATTCTTTCCTTATAAGCTTAATATTGTTTATCAGTTAGTATAAGCTTAGATCACTCAGACAAGCTTAATTTTCTTATCAATTAATACAAACTTAGACAATTCAGATAAGCTTAATTTCCTTGCCTATCAATTCATACAAGCTTGAACAATAATTATTCTTTCTTTATAAGCTTAATATTCTTGTTTATGAATTAGTATAAGCTTAGATCACTCAGACAAGCTTAATTTTCTTCCTGATCAATTCATACAAACTTAGACAATTCAGATAAGCTTAATTTCCTTGCCTATCAATTCATACAAGCTTGAACAATAATTATTCTTTCTTTATAAGCTTAATATTCTTGTTTATGAATTAGTATAAGCTTAGATCACTCAGACAAACTTAATTTTCTTCCTTATCACTTGATACAACCTTAGACAATCAAGATAAGCTTAATTTCCTTGCCTGTCAATTAATACAAGCTTGGACAATTCAGATAAGCTTAATTTTCTTGCTAATCAGTTAATATAAGCTTAGGCAATCCAGTTATTTTTATATAAGCTTAATTTCTTTGAGTCTTACAATGGGGCTTATTGGAGGCCACTCACACTAAGGTGGAAGGTGACATGTGGCAGGTGGCAGGTGTGACAGGTGGCAGGTGGCAGGTGTGGCAGGTGGCAGGTGGTAGGCAGCACACCTCTGGAAAACGAACATTAGCAAATCTGTAAAGCTTTTCTCAATGAGGTGGTGGTGGTGGGATTGGGCAGACGTCCACGTGTAGGTTGGAATCCCACCACGTGCCACCTTGAAACTTTGCCATTTGTGGAGTGCTATGATGAGTTTTCACACTTATTCACATTTATTTAGTGATTTTAAACAGCTTCAGAAACTCATGTGGGGAATAAAATAGTGAAGACTGTGGCCATTAATCTTGTGACCTCCATAGACCTTTCCTAATGTCAATAAAATGGTCTAATCGTACACAAATCTCAAGGTAAAAATGTGTCCCAGTACTGAAGGGGTTAAAATAGTGAAGACTGTGGCCATTAATCTTCTGCCCTCCATAGACGTTTCCTAATGTCAATAAAATGGTCTAATCATACCCAAACTCAAGGTATATATGTGTCCCAGTACTGTAGGGGTTAAAGTTAGCTACATGTGGCCAGGATACCCAAGTTCCGGGTGGTGTGATTGCCCTACACCAAAGATGCGCTTGGGTGGTGATTTGGGCCCTAATATGCCCACCACTAGAAAGAAAATTGCCTGTGTTACTAATGGGTGGAAGCTGAACACTGGACACCACTTCCCATACATACTCTTCAAGTAGATCTACAGGTGCTATGGGTCTTACCAAAAAAAAAAAAAAAAAAAAATAAATAAATAAAATAAATAATTAAATAGATAAATAGAATAAAAATTGAGATAAAATACAGATAAATAAATAAATAAATAGATGAATAAATAAAAAAACCTGCTTGCCACTCCCATATTGAAGTTGTCTGTTTTTTTAAATGTGTGACTTTCCAGACCAGACTGTGACGCCAAATTGTAATGCAACTTTCACTTCCAAACTTGTTATCAGACAATATAGTTTTACGTTTTTTTTATTTTAATAACAAAATATACAACAAAATTAAAACCTTTGGATGTATGGCACATGTTGATTAGTTTTGAAGAGACTAGACAGATTAGCGGTAGGCACATGTGGCAACACTGCCTGGTGAGAGGGACACACTGCCTTGTGGGAAACTGTTGGCTTTTCTGTGGTCATTTGTCTTTTTATTTATTTATTTCTACCATGTGGGCTTTTCATAGGAATTTCTGGGCTAAAGGGGGTACTTTTTTGTGGTACCTCCTATCTCAAAGCCCACCCGCTAGGAAACCGTTGCCCCGAGTGAGGAAGCCCAACCTACACTCGGACCGTGGACAGGATTTGAACCCATGCGCTTAGAGACCCCTCGGACCCCAAAGCACGCATGGTTCCACTGTACCATGGCAGCACCTCATTAGTTTTGTGGTTGCTCGTGCACAACCACCAGCATGACTTCCACACAACCAACTATGTAACATTAAATTCCAGATGATGAAAAGTTTCTCTCCACATTCGGTACAAAAGCTTGAATTTCTCTTCATTGAGCTCTTGTTGTTTTGTAGCTACATAAACACTGTGAGACTCTGAGACATGGATGTATTCACTACCTCTTACTCTTTCTTCTTCTGTGGATGACTCTAGCACCAATGAAAGCAACAGATAATCCAGATGAGCTTAATTTCCTTGCTAATCAATTAATACAAACTTAAACAATTCAGATAAGCTTAATTTCCTTGCCGATCAATTAATATAAGCTTGAACAATACACTTATTCTTTCTTTATAAGCTTAATATTCTTGTTTATCAGTTAGTATAAGCTTAGATCACCAGGGATGACTCTAGCACTAATGAAAGCAACAGTAACCTCCTCCAATGATGCCATCCTGTGCGCTGTGAAGTCACTGCCACTCTCAAACACATGGCGACGTCCTACTGTGCTCTGAAATCACTGTCACGCACCTGTCACCTGCCACCTTGGTGTGAAAGCCGCCTTAGTGTTGTAACCTTATGTAACCTGTGTTAGTGTACCCTTCCAATGGTCACCTGATGTACCCTTGTCTGTACCATTGTGGCTCCCAGCTGTACCATACCACTAATGCCGCTGTTGTTGTTGTTATTGTTGGTGTAGTTTCAAAATGTACTTTCTCCCTTTCTGCAACTTACTTTCCATGCCTCTTCCTCCCTCTCCCTATTCCTCTCCCTCTCCCTATTCCTCTCCATCTCCCTCTCCCGTTGTTGTTCCTCTGATCGCTATGCCTCTCTCTCTCTCTCTCTCTCTCTCTCTCTCTCTCTCTCTCTCTCTCTCTCTCTCTCTCTCTCTCTCTCTCTCTCTCTCTCTCTCTCTCTCTCTCTCTCTCTCTCTCTCTCTCTCTCTCTCTCTCTCTCTCTCTCTCTCTCTTCTCTCTCCTCCACTTTCCTCATGTTTGTCTCCCTGTTCCCTCCCTCCCTCCCTCCATGTCTCTCCACCTTTCCCTCCCTTCCACATATTTATCTCCCTGTGTCTCTGTTCCTCCACATGCTTTTCTCTCCCTCTATGTCTCCCTGTTCCTTCCTTCCTTCCTTCCTTCCTTCCTTCCTTCCTTCCTTCCGTCCGTCCGTCCGTCCGTCCCCTTCCTTCCATATCTTTCTATTTTCCCTCCATTTTCTGCCCTTTCTCCTCCACTTTTTTCTCTCCTTCCTGCATTATCTCTTTGTCCTCTCGTCTTTCCCTCCGTCTCCCTGTCCCTTCCTCCACATCTCTCCATTTTCCCTCCATTTTCTGCCCATTTCTCCCACATAACTGTCTCCCTGTTCCCTTGTCTACCTCCCTCCATGTCCCTCTCTCCATCCATATCTCTATTTTCCCTCCATTTTCTCCCCCTTTCGATCCCCCTATCCCTCCCACATGTTTATCTCCCTTGTCTGCCTCCCTCCATGTCCCCTCCCTCCCTGTCCATCCCTCCCTCCCTCCTCCACTCACCCTCCCTCCCTCCATGCTGGTTCTAGGTACAGGAGAAACATGGGAGCGCTGAGGATCGCATACAACGCCTAGAGAACCAGCTGGATGAGAAGGGTGCCGAGCTGCTCCGCCTCAACCAGCGCCTCAAGATGAACGAAGACCACAACACTCGCCTCTCCAGCACTGTTGATAAGCTGCTGCAACGTACGTATAGGGGAAGAGTGTGTTTGGGGGTGTTTTAGGGTAGTTTGAGGTGTTTGGGGTGTTTTGTGGGTGTTTAGTGGTGTTATAGTGGTGTTTTGGGGTGTTTGAGGATGTTTGGGGTGTTTAGGGTTGATTTAGGGTGTTTTGGGGTAGTTTGGGAGTGTTTGTGGGTGTTTAGCTTGGTTTGGAGGTGTTTCAAAGTGTTTTTGGGGTGTTCAAGGGTGTTTGAGGGTGTTTTGGGGATGTTTGAGGGTGTTTTTGTGGTATTTGAGGTGTTTTGGTGTGTTTCGGGTGTTTAGGGCACTGAGCTGCTCCGTCTCAACCAGCCCCTCAAGATGAACGAAGACCACAACACTCGCCTCTCCAGCACTGTTGATAAGCTGCTGCAACATACGTAAAGGGGGAAGAGTGTGTTTGGGGGTGTTTGAGAATGTTTGAGGGTAGTTTGAGGGTGTTTAGAGTTGTTTTACGGGGTTTTTGGGATGTTTGGGGGTGTTTTGGTATGTTTAGGGATGTTTTGAGGTGTTTGGGGAGTGTTAGAAGGTGTTTAGGGGATATTTTGGGAGTGTTTTGGGGTGTTTTGGGATGGTTTGGGTGGGTTTGTGGTGTTGGGATGTTCAGGTAGTGTGTGTGTGTGTGTGTGTGTGTGTGTGTGTGTGTGTGTGTGTGTGTGTGTGTGTGTGTGTGTGTGTGTGTGTGTGTGTGTGTGCTCCAAATAATCGCCTAACCTTATCGTCCCTCCCACAACAGAATCCAACGATCGTCTCCAGGTTCACTTGAAGGAGAGAATGCACGCCCTGGAGGAGAAGAACGCTCTCACTGCTGAACTGGAAAGAACACGTAAGATCTTAGAAGACTCCACGCAGGAAAAGGTACGTAGAAACCCTTGTGTCTTGACGTATTTGTTTTATTACTTGCTTTATGGAGAAAATTAGAGAAGGGGATGTTTAATGCTTACGTTATTGATCTTGCTTCTTGACGTATTTGTTGACTATCTTATGGAGAGAATAAGAGAGAGGGAAATTGTTTTCTGTTTACGTATTTGTTGACTAGTTTCTTTTATGGAGAGAATAAGAGAGAGGGAAATTGTTTAAAGTTTACGTTATTCTTTTGTGTTTACGTATTTGCCGACTAGTTTCTTTTACGGAGAGAATACGAATAAGAGACAGGGAAATTGTTTAAAGTTGACGTCGTTCTTCTTTTGTGTTTACGTATTTGTTGACTAGTTTCTTTTACGAAGAGAATAAGAGAGAGGTAATGTTTAAAGGTAGCCTTATTGTTTCTTTACGTATTTGTTTATTACTTGCTTTATAGAGAGAATTAGAGAGGGGATGTATAATTTTACGTTATTTATCTTTTGTGTTTACGTATTGGTTGACTAACTTTTTTATGGAGAGAATAAGAGAGAGGGATATTGTGTAAAGGGTTATTGATGGTGTGGGAGTGATGTAGTGGTGAATAATGGTTGTGGATAGGGTGTTTAGTGATGGTGATGCATATTGGTCATTGAGTAGTGTGGTGGTGATGATGATAATGTAAATAATGATGTGAACAGTGTCATTTTATTGTTTTGTTTGTGAAGGTTTGTTGTGTTTGTGTGTGTGTCTGGTGGTGTGACTCAACTGTTGATGAGCCTGTGTGTGTGTGTGTGTGTGTGTGTGTGTGTGTGTGTGTGTGTGTGTGTGTGTGTGTGTGTGTGTGTTTGGCCTGTGCCTGTTTGGGTGCGGCGGCGTGGCAGTAACCCGTGTCTCGCTGAAGGAGCGGCTCCAGCAGGAGTTGGATAGCGTGAAGGCGGAGCTGGAGAGTATGTTCCCGGGAGGCCTGGTGGGGTAAGTGAGGGTGCCCGGTGCGCCGCGCCCGCTGCCCACGCTTCCCACCACCTCACCGCCTCACCGCCACCCCCAGACTCTCCCCGTGCCTCCGCCTCTCACTCTGTCTCTCTGTCTTGGTGTTTGCTTGATGTATTGCTTTTAGATACTTTTATTTCTTTTGTTTTCTTTTGCTACAGAATGAAATATTGAAAGAATTGTCCAGGCGACAACTAGAGGCTGAACAGCTGAAGCAACAATTGTTGCAACAGGAGATTGCCTTCAATATTAAACAGACAGAAGCTTTGACCAGGTAAACACGACCAGCGCGCACCCACCGTTCACCTCCACCCGCGCTGCCACGGTCACGGCGGGGCGGGGCTGGGTTCCCCACCCCGCCCCGCCCTGCCAGGCAGGCAGACGCATGGACAGATGGACTGTGCCGCCTCACACTCGTGGCTCATAGCAGTAGTCAGCCGGACCACTGACTCAACGCTCACTAGCTGACTCTGACTCACCGAATCACTGACCCACTCACCCACTGACTCACCCACTCACCCACACACTGACATCCACTCACTGACTCTCTGATTTGGTGACTTCCTGACTGGTGGTGCAGTGCTGCCTGTGTGCTGCCACTGCCTCCCCTTCATCCCCCACCCCTCACACTGCACACTGCACACTGCACACTGCACACCGCCTCACCTCTCACCACCGCCCACCGCCCACCACCCCTCACAGTAAAGGCTTCCTCTAAACACCCTGAGACTCACCACTGTGCTAACACCCTTGCCTCGTCTTTGTATTAAAATCCAGGGCTTGTATTCTCAAACACTAATGCATTTCACCTCCACTATTTCAAAAGGCTTCATTTAAATTTGCTCAAGTTTTTTTAAGGTGTTTTTATGGTTCTAGAGGTAGAGTGACAGTATTTCCACATTATTAAGTGAAGAAACGCCACAGAAAACCCTGCTATTCGTCTCTTTAGCCTTGGAAAGTATTCATGGTGGAAGAGCAAAGCGTTTCAGAATATTGGCCCAGGCTGCCTCACCCCCCCATTCCTCTCACCACCACCACCACCACCACCACACAGCAACACAGCCCTCCTGGTGACCCCCCCACACACCCACCACTGCATGTAACACTGTGATGACGCGGCTGTTTCCCACACTCAAAACAAACACTGAATTACGCTTGTTTTGTCATTCGTAAAATAGTAAGATATTTTACGTAAACTTTTGTCCAACTTTACGTATGATTAATTCCAGTGTGTCTCGCGTCTTGAGTTTTGGGGATGGGAACGCTGCCTCACCACATACGTAATGCAAGGATACGTAATGAAGAGTGTGAGACGTACTGTGCATGCCGTAAATATAGTGATGGTACTCTTATTACAACGATGCTACACTTATGGTACTCTATATACTATCATTCTCATTGTTACGTAACTTAACTTGACGTAACGTTAGGAAAGGTTTTAGTATTTTGCATTATCAAATCTGTATTCCTTATTTTTTCGGTAGTTTGTGTGTATTTTGGACAGAAAGTTATTGGGGTTTTTAAGGGTGATTTCAAGGTTCTAGTGGAAGTTATTGGGGTTTTTAAGGGTGTTTTTGTGGTTCTAGTGGAAATTATTGGTGTTTTAAGGGTGTTTTCATGGTTCTATAGTTTGACAGGGTGTAGTGGAAGTTATTGGAGATTTTAAGGGTGTTTTTGTGGTTCTAGTGGAAGTTATTGGAGTTTTTAAGGGTGTTTTTGTGGTTCTAGTGGAAGTTATTGGTGTTTTTCATATAGTGGTGATAATCTAATTTTACTTATAGAAATTATGTGTACTATTACTATTACTACTACTACTTTTACTACTACTACTACTAATATCTTCTCCCATCCCTCCCTTTCCTCTCCACCTTTTCTTCCCCTTCCTTTACGTATCATTTATCATTTTATCTTGCTTTCCATTATTCTCCTTCATCTTTTTCCCTTCCTTTCCTTCCTTCTTTTCATTAATCTTCCTTCCTTCCTTCCTTCCTTTCTTCCTCCAATTCTCTTCTATACTTTTCCTTATTCCTTCATCTTTCTCCTTTCTTTCCTTCTCTTCATTCATCTACCCTTCCTCCTCCTCCTCCTCCTCCTCCTCCTCCTCCTCCTCCTCCTCCTCCTCCTCCTCCTCCTCCTCCTCCTCCTCCTCCTCCTCCTCCTCCTCCTCCTCCTCCTCCTCCTCCTCTATACAGGTCAGTGTCGCCCACCGGAGGAGAATTTGTACGCAGCACCTCCCACTCCAGTTTCGAGTCTCGTTCTCTCCCGCGTCGGCCTCCGTCTGCCCCGCCTGCACACAAACGCACACCTGGGAGCCTTGACGACGAGAATTCACAGGTACGGTGTGTGTGTGTGTGTGTGTGTGTGTGTGTGTGTGTGTGTGTGTGTGTGTGTGTGTGTGTGTGTGTGTGTGTAGGATTGAAGTGATGAGAGTGAAGGAAGGAGGGAAATACTACTACTGCTACTGCTGCTACTACTACTACTACTACTACTACTACTACTACTACTACTACTACTACTACTACTACTACTACTACTACTACTACTACTACTACTTTTTCTTTTTCTTCTTCTTCTTCTTCTTCTTCTTCTTCTTCTTCTCCTCCTCCTCCTCCTCCTCCTCCTCCTCCTCCTCCTCCTCCTCCTCCTCCTCCTCCTCCTCCTCCTCCTCCTCCTCCTCCTCCTCCTCCTCCTCCTCCTCTGCACACCCACACTAACCCACATCTACCCCCTGTACAGGCAAACACAGGCTGGGAAATGGCAGGAGGACACTTAGCAGGCCAGTTTACTAGTGAAGGAGGAGAGCTGTCTGACGGAGAGGCTGAAGATGCAGAGTCAATCTTCTCCCACATTGATATGCTCTCCCCGTCCCACCACCAGGACACCCAAACACTGGTTATCATGCTGCAGGACCAAGTGGAAGCTATCGACAATGAGATCAGGTGTGTTTAAAGGGGATTGGATTCTTTTCAAGGGAATTGGATTCTTTTTAATGGGATTGAATTGTTTTTAATGGGATTGAATTGTTTTTAATGGGTTTTGGATCGTTTTTAAAGGGTTTGATTGTGTTTATATAGAGGATTTGAAGGGTTTTAGGCGGGAAATTTTTATCTGAAGGGGTTTGTGGGTAGTTTTTGATTCTTTAAGTAAAGGAGTGGTTGATTTGATGTTTGTTTGTTTGTTTTTTTGTTTGTTGTTATTGTTATTATTGTTTTTATATTTTTGTTTGTTTTTCTATCTATTACTGTTACTTGTATATTTTTATTTACTCTATATTTATTTATTTATTTATTTATTTATTTATTTATTTATTTATTGGTGTTATGACATGTTTCCTGCTTCTACTACTACTACTACTACTACTACTACTACTACTACTACTACTACTACTACTACTACTACCACCCTGGTCTGATTTTTTATTACTTTTATTACATAATCTCTCTCTCTCTCTCTCTCTCTCTCTCTCTCTCTCTCTCTCTCTCTCTCTCTCTCTCTCTCTCTCTCTCCCAGCATGCCATAGCTAGTACCACCACCACCACCACCACCACCACCGTCCCTGTCGAGTCACGTAGAAGTGGTCCGTTCCGTCAGTCTCCTTTTTACGTCACACTGAGCAATCTTTGACGTAATATTAGTTTTGATGTGATTTATTTATTTATTTTTTCGTTTATTTCATTGCTTCTTATTCTTTCTTTCTTTCTTTTTTTTTTGCAAGATTGTTTGTGTGTGTGTGTGTGTGTGTGTGTGTATGTTTTTTTTCGTTTTGTGGTGTTTTTATGGTTTTAATTTATTTTTTTTACAGATCATTAACAAAAATCTCGTTTATTTACGTTTCGCTTGTTTTCCGCTCTTATTTATTTATTATTATTATT
Source organism: Portunus trituberculatus (assembly GCF_017591435.1). NCBI lineage: Eukaryota > Metazoa > Arthropoda > Malacostraca > Decapoda > Portunidae > Portunus > Portunus trituberculatus. The sequence continues at coordinate 6,101,735 of NC_059255.1, read as the reverse complement.
TACTTATTTTTATTCTTCCTTTTCTTTGATGTATATTTATTGTCAATCTTTTGTTACATCTATCATTCATTTTTTTCCTCTTTTTAATTCTCCCATGTATGTTTGACTGTTTCCCCTCATCTGTTACTACTCCTTGTTAATTTTCCCCTCTATCTTTCCATTATTATTAAACCTGTTACATTTTCCTCATAATAATGTGTTTATTCTACTTATTTATCTATTTATTTTGACAGCTGGTGTTTTGATTCAATGCCTTGCCTGCCTTGTCTCCCTTATGCTTGTCTCAGTCACTCACTCACCATTCCCTCGTCTCATGCTTGTCTCGTTCACTCACCATTTCCTTGTCTCTAATGCTTGTCTCATTCATTCATTCACCATTCCCTCGTCTATCTTTTAAGCTTGTCTCACTCATTCACCATTCCCTTGTCTCTCCTACACTTGTTCTCATTCAGTCATTCACCATGCCCTTGTCTCTCTTAGGCTTGTCTCACACTGAAGCTCACACTACTATGGGGAGTGTTCAGAAGTAGTGGTTGTGAGCAGGTGGCAGCACAGTACGTGTCCCTTTCGCTCTCACAGGGTAATATAGAACATACCTGCAGTGTCATTCTACGAGTATAAACACAGAGATGCAATAAGTCAAATCCTGTCAACGGTCTGAGTGTAGGTTGGGCTTCCTCACTCGGGGCAATGGTTTCCTAGCGGGTGGGCTTTGAGATAGGAGGTACCACAAAAAGTATCACCTTTAGCTTGAAATTTCCGTGTAAAGCCCTCATGGTATATATATGAAAAAAAGTTGTTGTAATATATTTTTCTGCATAATCAAACTCTGTCCATGAACAAAAGTCTATAAGTTGATTTTCTGGTGAACTGGCATTGAGGCTTGTCTGGTCATCTCCACATTGGCCAAAGAGTACACCCTTGATGGAAATGTATCATTCCAGGCCACAGTAAACATGAAGGCAACATGTCTGTGTCACTTAAACTCCAAGCCACACAGATCAACTAAGTATATGGACACAATTTTAATTAATAACAGGCAACTTGAGTATCCTGGCGAGAGTGTTGCTGTCTAACCCAACCATGGCTGGCCACCTGTTTACCTCAACAAACACAGTGTTGGACAAATAGTTAATTCTTGCTGTAATGTCCATGTCACTATGCCATGAGGAGGAGGAAAGCTTCACATATTCCTCTCTCCTCACTCTACACTAGTCCTGTGATATGCTTAGTCTTTGGTTCATTGTTTTGCTGCATCTTGATCTTGACTTGTGAAAGCAATGCTGAAATCCCCACAAAAATAACAATATCCATATATGACGATGTTATTGAGTATCCTGGGCCATGCTATATAGTACACTCACAATTTTGACCTTTTAATTGTCCACATCAAAAGATTTAAGACTTGCAATATACCACATTTAAGATATTGATAGCGGTATTAGAAGATATTCACAAAAAGATATTTCTCTTTTGACAAACTCCCAAAATGAATACAGGATATATAAAAGATACAGAATGTCAACAGTAATAGAGTAATCAATGTTCTCACCTGTATGCACCGGGGATTTAATGCAACAATACCTCATGTCAGAAGGGGGCATGTAGAAGCAGGGACATGTGGTAGATTACTTTGAAAACGTCCCATTGCCTTGTCTCTCTTATGCTTGTCTCATTCAGTCACTCACCATTCCCTTGTCTCAGTCACTCACCACTTCCTTGTCTCTCCTTTATGCTTGTCTTAGTCACTCACCATTCTCTTATTTGTGTTTGTCTTGTTTGTGTTTGTTTTCTTGGGTGTATCTAAGGCTTGTGTTTCTTTTCTTACTAAAAAACTGGCTGTATTTCTTGTTTTTTTTACTTTTTTTTCCTTGTTTTGTGTTTTTCTGTGTTTGTTTTAAAGTTGTGTGTTTTTTTTCCCTTACTTTCCCAATTTTCTTCTTTCGTTTTTTTTTTTCGTTTTGTCGTGTTTTTTTTTATTTCACTGTTTCAGAATGGCTATAATTTTAATCTTTTCTGTTTTGTTTCATCTCCATTTTTTTTTTTTTTTTTTTTTTTTTTCATGTCTTTGGGTTATTTTTATGTGCCAAGGTGTTTGAAAATTGCTGTAGTGTTTGGTACTTTTTTAATCTTGTGTATCTGATCTCTTGTATTGGTGTGTGTTGTGTGTTTCCTCCTCTGGATCACTTTGGTGCTTGAGAGAACAGTGACGACGTAGAAATCTCATATCATGCTCTTATTTTGTTGTCACTGCTGGGTTACGTCGACTTAACCCCTTCAGTACCATTAGGTGTTTCCATATTCATTCTGGTGACTATTTGGTGATTTTCCACAGCTTCAGAAATTTATGTTGGGGATTAAAATAGTGAAGACTGTGGCCATTAATCTTTTGCCCTCCATAGAGCCTTCCTTATGTCAATAAAATGGTCTAATCACACCTCATATTCATTCTGGTGACTATTTGGTGATTTTATACAGCTTCAGAAACCTATGTGGGGGGTTAAAATAGTGGAGACTGTTGCCATTAATCTTCTGCCCTCCATAGACCCTTCCTAATGTCAATAAAATGGTCTAATGGTACAGAAATCTCAAGGTAAAAATGTGTCCCAGTACTGAAAGGGTTAAAATAGCGAAGACTGTGGCCATTCATCTTGTGACCTCCATAGACCCTTCCTAATGTCAATAAAATTATCTAATCACACACAAAACTCATGGTGAAAATATGTCCCAGTACTGAAGGGGTTAAGAACTGCCCTTGAATATTTCTAAATGAACCAAAAATTCACTAAATATGCTGCTTTATTTTTATAAAGACTACCTTACACCAAAAGACAATTAAAAACTACCCTTATATATTTTAAAATTGACTAAGAATTCACTACATTTGTTATTTCACTCCTAATTGACTGGTTTACATTAAAAACATTGATAATTTACTTACATATTTCTAAATTAACTATGAATTCACTAGATTTATGTTTTCTTTCTTTAATTAACTAACTCAAATTAAAAACACTCAGAATTTTACTTATACATTTCTATATTAACCAAAAATTCAAGAGACACTTCTAAATTGACTATGAATTAACTAGATTTACTATTTCTTTTCGTAATTAATTAACTTGCATTAAAAACACTCAAAAATTTAACTAACACATTTCTATATTAACCAAGACTTCAGTATATTTGTTATTTCACTCTAAAATAATAAGCTGACATCAAAACTACCCTTATATATTTCTAAGTTAACCAAGAACTCACTAGGTTTGCTATTTCACTCTTATGATAACTGGCTGACATCAAAACACTTCAAAGTATCCTTACAGCTTTCTAAATCAATCAAAAATTTGTTACATTTGCTATTTCACCCAAAAATTCTTCAAACTTTACGTATTTCTAAATTGACTACGAATTCACTACATTTCTTACTTTACTCAATAACTGACACTCAAAAATGCTTCAAACTGCCTTTACGTATTTCTAAATTGACTACGAATTCGCTACATTTCTTACTCGACTCTATAATTGACTATCTGACACTCAAAAATGCTTCAAACTACCTTTACGTATTTCTAAATTGACTACGAATTCGCTACATTTCTTGCTTTACTCTATAACTGACTAGCTGACACCCCAAATATACTTCAAACAAACTATCATTATATATTTCTAAATTAACCAAGAACTTCCTCACACACTCATCTGTCTCCCTTTGCCTTGTGTAGAGTAACAGTGAGGCAATGAAGCTTCCTTATACTGTGATATTTCAGTTCAAATCTCCCTCTGAACAATTGGCCATATTCTCAAACACTGCTGCTAACCCTCCACTCTGATGAAAAGGCTCTAGATTAACTTGGGTGGGTTTTAAAAGGGTACTTTTTACGTTTGTAGTGACAGATTGACAAGCTTTCTACACCACCAGCAGGGGAAACACTCTTGAGAACTTGGCTAGTCATCTCTGTGGCCTTGGAAACTGGTGTGAGTGAGAGAGAGAGAGAGAGCAAAGCGTTTCTGAATATTGGCCATTGGGAGGGATCAAATACTAGTTAATGACATTCCCTCTTGTGTGTTTCTCTCTCACACAGACAATTGAAGACAGAACATACAACTTTAATCTCTTAATCCCTTCAGTAGCATGATGTGTTTCATATTCATTCTGGTGACTATTTGGTGATTTTATACAGCTTCAGAAACTCATGTGGGGGATTAAAATAGTGAAGACTGTGGCCATTAATCTTCTGACCTCCGTAGACCCTTCGTAGTGTCAATAAAATGGTCTAATGGTACTGAAGGGGTTAAAATAGTGAAGACTTGTAGCCATTAATCTTCTACCCTCCAAAGACCCTTCCTAATGTCAATAATGTCTAATGGTACACAAATCTCAAGGTAAAAATGTGTCACAGTACTGAAGGGATTAGAATAGTGAAGACTGTGGCCATTAATCTTCCGACCTCCATAGACCCTTCCTAATGTCAGTAAAATGATCTAATGGTACACAAATCTCAAGGTAAAAATGTGTCCCAGTACTGAAGGGGTTCAAATAGTGAAAGAGAGTGACAAGAATGAGAGACAGGGGAGGAGATGCACTCACTAGCACAAAATTGAACTTAAAAACAAGAACAATTTGCATTTATTTTCCTCTTCAGATTCTGTTTGTGTGGTGGCTGAGACTCAAACCTGTGTTGCCTCTTGTTTAGCCTTATAATGCCCTCTTGCTTTCCTCTTGGTGTGTACAGGCTGCCCCCACACACACCACTACACCACACCACACAGATTCTTAGTAGTAGCCAGGATAGAGCCAGAAATAATGGGTTTAAGCTTGAGAAATTCAGGTTTAGGAAGGAAATGGGTAAATGGTTACATAGCAGAGTGGTTGATGAATGGAACAGATGCAGTAATGATGTCGTTAGGGCTGTCAATAGAGTAGTAGTAGTAGTAGTAGTAGTAGTAGTAGTAGCTCATGTTAGTGGTGAGTCAATAGGGAGCTTTTAAGGATTTGAGGAAAGTATGGCTGGGAATGATAGATGGAATTAGGCAGCTTTCCCCACAGAGGGCCACATGTAGGCCGGACAGCACACCCCCTTGCAGCTTCCCTCCCTGTATTGTGTTCCTATGTTCTGCATCACCAAGGAGGGACTGTGGGTGTGGTGAGGTGGGTTGAGGACAATAGTGGAAGGAGTGATGTGTATCGGGTGATGAAGATTTAGGTGTGTTTGGGGTGTGTGTGTGGGGAGTGGTATGTGTGTGGGTGGGGTGAGGGAAGGTTAATTGTGTTTAGGGTGAGTGGGGAGCTGGTGTTTGGAGTGGGGTGTGTTTGGGGTGAGTGGTGAGCTGGTGTTTGTGTGTGGAGGGGTGGTGTGTCTGTGTGTGTGTGTGTGTGTGTGTGTGTGTGTGGAGGAAGACTGTCTGGTGTGTTATGATAGATCAAGATGGATAAACAGAGTGAAGAGAGCGTCATGTGCATATAAAGAGAAGATTTACACACATTACGTAGCCACAAACACTTCACAGACACACACACAGACAGACACTAAGAAAAGCCTGTATGCACCACCCTCTATCTCTCTGTCTGTGTCTCTCCGTGTCTCTGTCTCTGTGTCTCTTAAGTCTATCTGTGTGTGTCTGTCTCTCTGTCTGTGCGTGTCTCTCCGTCACTTACGTAGTCTAACTCATGATATTCACCTGATTTACCTCCTTTATTTGCCTCTGTCATATGGTTTGGTCTTCCTCTCGTGCAGCAACCTAGTTGGGGGTAGAGGAGGGAGTGTGGGGGGGACTGAGGCTTATTGGGCAGGCGTGGTGTCCCCCCAAGGTCCTCCCTCAGCGTGGGATGCCATTCCAGACCAACGTAGCAGGTGCATGAACACTACCACCATACTTATGCTTGTCAATTGGTCCTTGTTCCTTGTTCGTGTCTGTAGTGCTATTCGACTACTACTACTACTACTACTACTACTACTACTACTACTACTACTACTACTACTACTACTACTACTGTTTATTGTGTGCTTCTTACTATACTTTTATTGCTAGTACTGTTTTGATTATTTTACTCTCCCTACTACTACTACTACTACTACTACTACTACTACTACTACTACTACTTGTGTAAGACGTAATATTGCCGTCAGCCCTCCTCTCCTTCCGGTCTATTTTCTGATTGGTGGATATTACTGTGTGCCTCAAATTGCTGGCTGCTCATTGGCTAACTGTCATAGGGAGAAGAGGATTGGCTGGAGAGAGAGAGAGAGAGAGAGAGAGAGTATTTCAAGTTTTTTCCTGTTCTGTGATAAATCAGATCTTTCATACTACTACTACTACTACTACTACTGCTACTGTCATAGTTTGCATTACATATTATAGTTATGCTAACACTATTGTTTTTTTAAATAGCTCACTACTACTACTACTACTACTACTACTACTACTACTACTACTACTACTACTACTACTATGCTAACACTACTTTCTGTATAATAAGCTCTCTATCTACTACTACTACTACTACTACTACTACTACTACTACTACTACTACTACTACTACTACTACTACTACTACTTCTGTGTGTAAATATTCTGTGAGATTATGCTTATGTAACTCCCCCCACCCTAAGCTTTACGTATAAGACATGCAGTGGGTCTGTAATTTTACGTATGCTAAAATGTTCCAACCTTCCGAGCTGGTGTTTGAAAATGCTTTGCTCTCACCACGATTTTTCCGAGACCACAGAGATGCTTGGTGAAGTTCATAGGGGTGTTTCTCCCATTGGCATCAGTAGAGTCTCTTGAAAACACCAATTACTTACATTACAGCCTGTCAAACTATCACTGGAACCATGAAAACAGTCTTAAAAACTCTCATAACTTCTACAGCCTGTCAAACTATCACTGGAACCATGAAAACAGTCTTAAAAATTCTCATAACTTCTACAGCCTGTCAAATTATCACTGGAACCATGAAAACAGTCTTAAAAACTCTCATAACTTCTACAGCCTGTCAAACTTTCACTGGAACCATGAAAACAGCCTTAAAAACTCTCATATCTTCTACAGCCTGTCAAACTATTACTGGGACCATGAAAACCCCAATAACTTCTACTACAGCCTTTCAAACCATAGAACCACAAAAGCACCCTTGAAAACCCCAAAAACTTCTGCAACAGTCTGTCAAACTATCACTGGAACCATGAAAACATCCTTGAAAACTCCAGTAGCTTCTTCTACAGCCTGTCAAACTATAGGACCATGAGAACACCTTTAAAAGCCCTCAATATGTTCCACTACAGCCTATCAAACTATCACTGGAGCCTTGAAAACCCCAATAACTTCCAGAGCCTTGAAAACCCTAATAACTTCCACTATAATAATTGATATAGATTTATCAAGGTATTTTTAATGGCTTTGCTGACAAATTATCAAGATTTCTGCATTATTAACAGTAGAAACATTAAGTGACGTGTTTTTAAGGGTGTTTTTATTAGTTCTAGTGATAGATTAACAGCATTTCTACATTATTAAAAGGAGAAGCAGTTGACGACATTTTTAAAACAAGATTTCTACATTATTAACAGGAGAAACATTATGGGACATGGGTTTTTAAAGGTGTTTTTATTGGTTCTAATGACAGATTAACATTTCTACATTATCACTGGTAAAAACAATAAGTGATAGGTTTTCAAGGGGCCTTCTGTAGTTCTGGGGAAAGATTAATGAGAGATCTACACCATTAACAGCCTGAGCAGTCTTGGGAACCCTGCTAGTCATCTCTGTGGCTGGGAAGAAAAGCCATAAGGGAAGCAAAACATTTCAAAATACACTCAACCCTCGTTTTTCCGGACTAAATGATGCAGGAACCAGTCCGGATAATAGTAATGTACATATGTAATCCAAATAAGATGAGGTAACTGTCCAGGAAAAGAGAAAAGACAGAAGGAGAGTGTTGTTTACCTTAATACTATGTACAATGTAATTACACCGTTTAATATGAAAGATTCGGTGCTGGCTGTGTTCGTATTGCCAGCTTCACTTCACAGTTGTTTTATTTTTTATGTGAGCTTTTTCTCGGGAATTTCTGGGCTGAAGGGAATACTTTTTGGGGTACCTCCTATCTCAAAGCCCACCCGCTAGAAAACTGTTGCCCCGAGTGAGGAAGCCCAACCTACACTCGGACCGTGGACAGGATTCGAAACCATGCGCTTGGAGACCCCTCGGACCCCAAAGCACGCATGGTTTCACTTTACATCAAAAAGTCTGTGTCGATTGTGCAGTTATCACAGCCACACGTCGCTCCCCATAAAATGTTCTTCTTCCATTTTCTGTGTCAGCCTCATAGCTGCTGCAAAGATTTCTATGCCACGGACACTGATCCCCACCCATCGCTATGCCTCACACCACTTCATAAGGCAGCATCGAACACAGCAACTTTTCCGATCCTAAACATTTTTTTTCCCTCAGTGCAGCTTCACCATCTGTGCTTGCTGCTACATCCACACAGTACTTGCCACAATATTCCACTAACTTATCTTTCCACTATCTAATGTTGGACACAGTTTGCTTGGCCGCACCACACTCCGCACTGGCAACACTAGCAACACTGGCTCTTCTCTAATTGTCCTTTTAATTTCAGTCTTTGAGCCACAGTTAAGGCCACTTGCCTACTCTTAATACACTTGTGATGCTCAATTAAGAGTTTTAAGGTCTGTTTGTACTGAAAAATACACAAAATTGTTCACTGATACCAGACACAACACGGTGTTTACGAGCGTCAGCCAGACTTGTTTACAACCGCCTGCTGCCAACTATTGGGCATTTCTGGCAGTACTCAAAGTGTGCGTTTGAATGAATTTGTCAGCCGTCCGGACTTGAGTAGTTATCTGAACACTTGCAAATAAACCTAAATCTGGATAAACGAGGGTTGCGTGTTGGCTAGCGTACCGGAAGACATAGGTTAAGCTAGATTTACGCACCAGTTACGTATCAGTTTAAGTATGCTGACTCTCTCTACCAGGCTATGAGGAGAGACAGACCAGTGAAGTTAGGTTAGATTTCTCCCATCATCAGTTCATGTATTAGCTAGGATACGGTAAGTTTTTTTCATGTACCAATTTACGTATAAGTTTACGTAAAGCAGACTAGTGAAGTTGATTTATGTTAGGTTAGGTTTCCCAGCTGTTCATGTATTAGGTAAGGGTAGGTTACGTTTTTTTCTCACTAATTTACGTATCATTACGTATACTGACACTCGCAGACTATTAGAGGAGGAGAAGCAGAGTAGTTAAGTTGATTTAGGTTCGTTAGGTATACCATCACTGGTTCACGTATATGTTAGGTTTATTTTTTTCACAATAATTTATGTCACAGTTTACGTATAATGACACTCTCACAGACTATTAGAGGAGGAGAAGCAGAGCAGTTAATTTAGGTTTGATTAGGTTAGGTTTCCCATGACCAGTTCATCTGTTAGGTTAGGTTAAGTTTTTCCCACATAGTTTACGTATGAGTTTATGTATATTAAACACTTTATCCCTGGCTAATAGAGGAGGAGCAGGAGACCAGTGGAGATAATTTAGGTTAGGTTAGGTCTACCATCATCTGTTCATGTATTGGTTAAGTTTTTTACGCACCAGTTTACGTATACCAACACACTTTATCCCAGGCTAATAGAGGAGCAGGAGCCAGTGAACTTAATTTAGGTTAGGTTAAGTTAGGTGTATTATAACCATTTCATGTATTAGTCAAGTTTTCTACGCACCATTTTACGCATGAGTTTATGTATACCAACACACTTTATCCCAGGTTATTGTAGGGGGAGAAGGAGACCAGTGGAGATAATTTAGGTAAGGTTAGGTCTTCCGTCATCTGTTCATGAATCGTTTAAGTTTCTACGTAATAGTTTACACATTAGTTTACGTATACTGACACACTTTATCCCAGGTTATTAGAGGAGGAGAAGCAGACCACAGAGGCGAGGGCGGAGGAGCTGGAGAAGTGTGTGGGCTCGGTGGAACACATGATGCTCCGAGGACGTTCCCTGGAGCGCCCCTCACCCCCCATATCGGGCCGCTCCACCCCGAAGTCACACCACTCTCCTTCGCGGGACTACCTGCAGAAATATCACACGGTACGTCGCCAGTGTTGTTTACATTTCTTTATTTTATTGATTGGTACGTAATTTATTGTTCTTTTTCTATTTTCTTCTATTGTTTGCATTTGTTTGTTATTTTTTTTGTTGCGTAATTTATTTTTTTCTATTTTCTTGTATTGTTTGCATTTGTTTTATAATTTTTTGTTGTGTAATTTATCTTTTCCATTTTCTTCTATTGTTTGCATTTGTTTTATCATTTTTTTGTTGCGTAATTTATTTTTCTATTTTCTTCTATTGTTTGCATTTGTTTTATTTTATTTATTGTTGCGTAATTTATTTTCTATTTTCTTCTATTGTTTACATTTAGTTTTGTTTTGTTTACTTTGTATTGCAAAGTTTAGTGGGTTTTTTTATGTGTTGCTTTTGCTGCTGTTGTTTACGTCGCTATTGTTGTTTATGTTTATTTTATTTATTTTTATTTCTATTCTGAATTTTATCGTTTTTCTTGATTTTATTTTTACTTTTATCATGTAGTTTTTTTTTTTTGTTATTTTTATTGTTTACGTTTGTTTATTTATTTCTATTTTGCTATTTTTTACGTTGATTTTCTTTTTGTTTAAGTATTTTTTTATATTTTTGTTGTTTACGTTTGTTTATTTATTTTATTTTAGTTTTTTTACATTGATTTTCATTTTGTTTACGTATTTTTTTATTTTTGTTTACGTTAGTTTTTTTATTTTATTTATTTATTTATTTGTTTTGGAGCGTTTAGTGTTTTTTTTATGTTTGCTTTGTTTATATTATAAGCTTTTTTTTCATGTTTTTTTCCGATTTTTGAAGTTTTATTATGTCTGATTGGATCGCTTGTCTTGTTTTGTTTGTTTGTTTGTTTGTTCCCTTATATTGGATATTCTAGCGTTTCTCTTATTTTTTGCTTATATGTTTACGTTTGTCTTGTTTTTTTTTTTCACTTTGTTTATATTTCTCATTTTTTGCTTATTTGTTTACGTTTGTCTTGTTTTTTTGTTTATTTCACTTTGTTTACATTTCTCTTATTTTTTTGTTTATTTTTTCACCTTGTTTACGTTTCTCTGTTGATTTTTTTCTTGTAATTTATTTTTTTTTCATCTTTTATTAATTTTTTACCATTTTGTTTGTTTATTGATGTATTTTTTGTTCTCATATTTTTGTTTGTTTATTTTTAACTTTGTTTGCTTTTCTCTTGTTTTTTTATTCATTTTTTTTGTCAATTTTGCTTTTTCTGTTTTTTTATATTTTTTTCTATTTGATTCTTGTTTACGTTTCTTGTTTTCGTTTTCTTTATGGCTTATTTACTTGTTTATGATATTTCTTCTTTTCTTTCCTTGTTTTTCTTTCTTTTTCCTTGTTTTTATCTTCGTTTTTTTATATTTATCATGTTTTTCTCCTTTCTCTCTCTTTATTCTTGTTATTTTTCTTCCTTTTCCCATTTCTATCAGTCGTTTTTCTGTTTTTCTCTTCATTTTATATTTCTCTCTCTCTCTCTCTCTCTCTCTCTCTCTCTCTCTCTCTCTCTCTCTCTCTCTCTCTCTCTCTCTCTCTCTCTCTTAGAAATAGAAGCATGCCAATCTTAGTGTTAGGAAAAATGAGAGTTTGATTCTGCTTTAGATGGTTGCAAGTGCTCTCTCTCTCTCTCTCTCTCTCTCTCTCTCTCTCTCTCTCTCTCTCTCTCTCTCTCTCTCTCTCTCTCTCTCTCTCTCTCTCTCTCAGTGTAGTCTGGATTGTCTGATAGCTTAAAAGAGAGCGAGGTGTGTTTAGGGGGGGGTGGAGAGAAAGCCTTCTACTGTGGTAGTGATGGTGGTGGTAGAAGAATAAACCCAGAATTTGCACTCACTATTATTATTATTATTATTTTTTTTTATTGCATAATTTTTAGTTTTCATTTATTTTTTACGGTTTTGTTTCAGTTCCTATATTTTGTGGCTTTGTGTGTTTGTGTGTGCGTGTTTGCTTTTGTTTGTGTGTTTTTATTTTTTTTATTTCTACGCTTTATTTCCCATACTACGTTGTTTGTGTGTGTTTGTTTACATGTCGCTGGCTGGCTGGCTGGCTGATTGTCGTGTATGTACGTGCGTCTGTGTGTTTGTCTGTGTGTTTGCTTTCACTGTATCCAAATCATTTACTCAATTTTTCTTCTGTTCCTATTTTGTATACATGTGGCTGACTGTGGCTGTGGCTGTGGCTGTTTGCTTTGACTGTTGCGTGTGTACATCTGTCCGTCTGTTTACCTGTGTGTTGCGTGGCTGGCTAATTTCATGTCTCTTTTTAATCTTGTAATGCGTAATGGTAGAATTTCTTTGGTTAGGTTAGGTTCAGCTGGGTTTAAAGTTAAGTTAGGTTAGGTTAGGTTAAGTTAGACAGCTTAGTTTTAAAGTTAGATTAGGTTAGGTTAAGTTAGACGGCTGGGTTTCAAGTTAGGTTAGGTTAGGTTAGAATTGGTTGTTTGCTAAATATCACAGAGAAGGAGGAGGAGGAGGAGGAGGAAGATAAAGGAAGGGAAATGAGATGAAAGAGGAGGAGGAGGTGGAGGAGGAAGATAAAATGATAAGAAGTGAGAAATCAGGTGTAGGAGGAAGAAGAGTAAGAGGAGGAGGAGGAGGAGGAGGAAGAAGAGGAGGAGGAGGAGGTGGAGGAAGATAAATTGATGATATGAAGAGAAATGAAACAAAGGAGGAGGAAGAGGAAGGTAGAGGGATAATGTGAAGAGAGGAATGAGGTGTAGGAGGAAGAAGAGGAAGAGGAGGAAGAGGAAGAGGAGGAAAATATATTGACTTGATAACATAAGGAAGAAGAAGAGGAGGAGGAGGAGGAGGAAGAGGAAGAGCTGTAAGATATCCAGACTAATGTAATTCTCTTCTTTTAACCCAGTAACTCTCTCTCTCTCTCTCTCTCTCTCTCTCTCTCTCTCTCTCTCTCTCTCTCTCTCTCTCTCTCTCTCTCTCTCTCTCTCATTCATTAACTCAATTTTATCTCTATCTCTTATCCCTCACTCAATCTCTATCTCTCAGTTTCTCTCACCTCTATCTCTCACTCTCACAAATCTCACACTATCAAATCTCTCTTCTCTTCTAATCCAGTAAACCTATCTCTATTTCTCTCTCTAATCTCTGTCTCTTACATTCCCTACTAGCAAATCTCTTTTCTAATTCTCTTTATCTCTCACTTTCTCTCACTTCTCTATCTCATTCATATATTCCCTACTAGCAAATCTCTTCTCTAATTCTCTTTATCTGTAATTTCTGTGGCCTTTACAATTTTAGCCTTGCCCAGAAACCAGTAGCCTGTATATAAGTAGATAAGACTGAGCTTTGATATTTAGTTAAGTCTCTCCTGTCTGTGTCTTTCTCAAACCTGCATTATTGGTCAAGGTATATATATATTTACTATTTCTTTACCCTTCACCTGTTTGCTAGGGTGTACAGAGGGTGCAGGAAGGTACAGGCTGTAACAGGGTACAGGGTGCAGCAAAAAGGGTATATTTTTAAATGCTTCCTCACTCTTATGCTACTTTTTTCCGAAGGCTCTTGTTGAAGTAATGTGGGTTTTTCAAGGGTGTTTTTATGGTTCCAGTGACAGTTTTACCTAGAATTTTTGCATTATTAAGTGAGAAACAATGTCATTCAGGTTTTCAAGGGTGTTTTATGGTTCCAGTGACAGGTTTACCTAGATTTTTTGCATTATTAACTGAGAAACAATGTCATGCAGGTTTTTAAGGGTGTTTTTATGGCTCCAATGACAGATTTACCTAGAATTTTTGCATTATTAACTGAGAAACAATGTCATGCAGGTTTTTAAGGATGTTTTTAGGGCTCCAGTGACAGATTAACAAGGTTTCTGCATTATTAACAGGAGAAACAATAAGTGATGCAGGTTTTCAAGAGTGTTTTTAAGGTTCTAGTGACAGATTAACACCATTTCCACATTACCAACTGGAGAAACACCCTTAAAAACCTGACTAATCATCTCTGTGGCCTTGGAAAACAGTGGTGAGAGAGCTGTGTCTCAGGATAGAGGCAGAAATCTATAGTAACAGTGTTGTGTGTGTTGGGAGAGGTTTCACTGTTCTCTAGTGTGTGTGTGAGTGCGTGTATATGTGTGTGTGTGCGTGTGAGGGATGTTTTTCACTGTTCTGTTGTGTGTGTTTGTTAGGCACCTGCTGGCATGTCCCCCTCTCATATGTACAAGTTTATGAGCGAACGCCGCCTTTCTGGGGACTCTCTGCCGGGATCTCAGGTAATGCACAGACCCTCACACCTTACCACTGCCTCCACCACACCTCCACCACACCTCCACTGGTACCACCTCTTACCCAGTGTCCAGTACCATCGCTCCACATTATACCTACTACTACTACTGTTATTCAAGATCTGTTACCCATATCCACTACTACTATTACTACTACTTCCACCAGCATCACCACTGCCATCACCACCACCACCACTACCCTTGCATAATTACTAACATTATTATTTTTGTGTTTATATAGATTTGTAACATAATTCACAGTTTTTCCCAACATACAACTCTTATTGTATGATAAAAGTGCAATGTATACTACTACTACTACTACTGCTACTACTGCTACTGCTACTACTATTGCTACTGCTACTACTACTGCTACTACTACTTTTTCTATTCTCATGCACTGAAATGTTTAAGAATGAAATGACAAAAACTAAACAAGTAAATGAAGTTTGCAAAAATAGTAGATGTGATAAACTACACACACACACACACACACACACACACACACACACACACACACACACACACACACACACACACACACACACACACACAACTAATTGCAGTCTTACCTCTTCATTAGTGTGTGTGTGTGTGTGTGTGTGTGTGTGTGTGTTTGGTCTTCACAATGCACAGATTTCACTCCCGCACTTAGCACTTTGTTCCTCCCAAGTTCTGGTCAGCTGTTCCTCCACTTCCAAGTAAGCTTGATTAATATGTGGAGGAGGAAGAGGAGGAGGAGAATGAGATAAATAGTTAAAATGTCATTACTATTTGTTCTTTTACTGCTCTTGTTTTCTTTCACTTTCATGTAAATTGACAAAAAAACTGCAAAAAGACAAACAAGATCACAATATACTCACCTACGTTCAGTTTCACCCAACACAAACAACAAACAAACGATTCAAAACATCATTACTCACATTCTTCATTTTGACGTAAACTATAGCTGGGAAATAACATGACAAAAACAGTCTCTTCATTGTGACAGTTTAGGTCACAAACAACAACAAACAGCAAACTTACAGAGAGCTTAAAAATACCACTACTTGCATCCATTTTTAAGTAAACCAAAAAAAAAAAAAAAAAAAAGTCAAAACATTTTTACTTGCTTTCATTTATATGTGAACCGGCAAAGAAAATACGTCAAAACACTATTACTTGCACTCAAAACACCATTACTTTCATCTTTACGTACTCCAAGAAAGCACTTGAAACAGCATTACTTTCTTTCATCTTTACGTAAACCAAGAAATCACTCAAAACTCAATTACTTTCATCTTTACGTAC
Organism: Portunus trituberculatus; assembly: GCF_017591435.1. Lineage (NCBI taxonomy): Eukaryota > Metazoa > Arthropoda > Malacostraca > Decapoda > Portunidae > Portunus > Portunus trituberculatus. The sequence goes on along the minus strand of NC_059255.1, from coordinate 6,086,077 downwards.
ACCAAGAAAGCACTTGAAACAGCATTACTTGCTTTCATCTTTACGTAAACCAAGAAAGCACTGAAAACACCATTACTTTCTTTCATCTCTATGTAAACGAAGAAAGCACAACTTAAACAAAAAATCACTTAGAACACCATTACTTGCTTTCATCTTTACGTAAACCAACAAAAAGAGACAAAACCACACCATTATGTCCCCGCCTTTAGAAATACAGTTTTCTCTCATACACACCAAATTTCAATGCTAAGAAACTGAATAAAAAAAAAAACATGCAAACCTCCCTTTAAAAATACAGTTTTCTCTAATACACACCAAATTTCAATGCTAAGAAAGTGAATAAAAGATTAAAAAAAAACACGCAAACCTCCCTTTAGAAATACAGTTTTCTCTAATACACACCAAATTTTAATGCTAAGAAACTGAATAAAAAAAAAAAAAAACACGCAAACCTCTCTTTGAAAATACAGTTTTCTCTCAGACACACCAAATTTGAATGCTTGGAAACCTAATTAAAACAAAAAGACACAAACCTCTATTAGAAATACCGTTTTCTTTCACGTACATCAGTTTCAGATACTAATAAACCCACTCCACACTTGTACCATGTAGAAAATCACTATATATAAACAATACGGTCTTTCCTTTAGCTGTACGTAAGTTTCCTTTTTAGTTACGTTAAGATATTGCCGCTATTAATCCCCAGGTAAGGTTTGGCATGCGTCTCCGCTTGATAAATAGTCACAGCTGTGGTTCGTTCAGCGTAACTTGGCGGGAAAGCTCGGCCTGATGGTGTATTATTTACGTTTACGCCTTGGGACAATTCTAGGCTTTTAAATGCTGTGGTACTTTCCCTCATTAAGTCAGTCATTCTGTGTGATATTTTGTTCCCTCTCTCTCTCTCTCTCTCTCTCTCTCTCTCTCTCTCTCTCTCTCTCTCTCTCTCTCTGGGTCGTTTTTCTATCGATTTCTTAACTTTTTACCATTTTTATCTTGTTTTTCTCGTATTTTTCTCTTTTTTCATCTATTTCTTTTTTTTTTCCTGTACCTAGTTTATCTTTTCTTTTATTATGTCTAGTTTCACTCTTTTCTTTTCTTTCTTTATTTTTTTACTGTTTTATTCTTCTACTCATATTTCTTTAATATTGACTGATTGATTGAGTGATGCATTAAATTAACATAAAAATTTGCACCTCCTACAGTCATGTGTCCCTGAGTCACTTTAAGACAGTGTAGTAATGCCTTAAACAAAATAGGTAAGAGTCAGTGGGAGATTTGAGTGTAGAAGGAGCTAAATGGCTTTCGGACTCAGCCTCCTGTCTACCACTAACCAATCAGAATTCAAGGAGCAAAGTGGACGGGGCAGGTGGGGCTTATTCGCCAAGTTAAGCTGAACGGACTGTGGTAAATGTATGTACTTGTATAGAAAAGACATAGATAAACTTTAGACTTTAGAAATAGATATAAACTTGCACATAGATACTAAACAAGCCTTTATAAATACACCGCACTGCTCTCTATTAAATTACGTAAAGTAACGCCCTCACCTCAACACCCAAGAAATTACGTTCCTTTGCCTCGAGGTGTTGCTGTGATGCTGTGGTGGGTGTTGCTGTGTGACGTACGTATTCTGAGCAACACTGTAAATACGTCGCTTGGCCGAATGTGTGTGTGTTGCGAATTTTGTGTTGGTTTGTTTTTGTAAAGATTGCTGGATACGTAATGTTGAGTTACCACCATTATTGTTAGTTATTATTATTATTATTGGTATTTGCTTTAACGTAATGTAAAAAATGTTAGGTTTTGTTGTTATTGTTGATTTTAATGTAACGTACGTATTGATAGGTGTTATTATTATTATTATTATTATTATCATCTATTATTGTCTTCAAAGAAAGTTAAGTTTAAAGCTTTTAGTAATTTATTTGAGTTTATAGGTAATTTTAAAAGATTATTATTATTATTATTATTATTATTATTATTATTATTATTATTACTATTGATTATCTCTTTCGACAGATTATTGCAATTATGTTTGAGAAGTGTATGTAATTTTAATTTTTTCAGGTGCATACAATAGTAACTTCATTCATTTTCTTTATAACACACACACACACACACACACACACACACACACACACACACACACACACACACACACACACACACACACATATTGGAGTGGTGAATTGACCTTGTCATTTTCTTCCCCCCACTGACTCCCTCTCATTCTCCTTGCCTTCCCTTCCCTTCCTGTGTGGTGGTACAGTAACACTCCACCACCACCATCACCACCACCACCACCACCACCACCACCACCACCACCACCACCACCACCATCACTCCCTCCCTTTGTCCCTCCGTCACCACCCTTAATACTTACTGTGTCATGTCTAGAAATTTGTAACGTCAGACACTTTCCTCTCAGTGAGTCATCTTTAGATTGCCTTACAAGCTTTCAGAATATTGGATCACACTCACAATTCTCAAAGTTTAATGTTCTAAAAAGTGATTTTTCGTGTGACATTACGTAAAGTGACAATTAAACATGCATTCTGCCCTTAACCAATGACTAACAGTGTAACAGCATAGCAGTACATAACAGACTAAACACGCATCACTACGACAACTAACACCATAAACCGTAGCATTACGTAAACCAACCAGAGACTTAACACATTATAACTAGCACCACCACACTTAACCTAACCTAACCTACTTATTCATCTCCACAGGGCAACTTATCGAACATGAACCGAGTGGAGGGGTGCGACGAAAACCAGGTATCTTTGGGGGTGCGTAGCGATGGTTCTCCCCCTACGCCCCGCTCCCTACGCCTCATGATGCCTGCCTCTATAGCCCCCCTACAAGTCTGGTGCCGGCGGGTAACAGCCTGGCCAGCATGGGGCCACCCCCACAGCACCTCGGCAACCTGGCAGCGTCTTCGGAGGATCTGAGGAGGTATACACCCGTGCCTGAACACTCACCCGCCTCTGCTCTTACGCCTGCTGCTCCACACCACCTCCCATGCTCACCAGGGTATTGTATTTGCCTCACCACCACCTCCTACACCTCCTCCACCTCCTCTTGCTCCCTCCTGGTTGCCCTCATACACATACACACACACATACACACATACACACAAATCTTCGTTTCTGTTTCTCTTTTTTTCTCAGTGTCAATTTTTTTTTTTTTCATCGTTTTTCCCTTTATTTTTGTTTTCATTCAGTCTCTGTTTCTCTTTCTCTTAATGTCATCGTCTATTTTGTCATTTTTATTCTTTTTCTTTATTTATCATTTGCTGTCATCACTGTCAGTACTTGAGAATATTATCTTCACACACTCACACACACTCACACATTATGGTCTCTTGTTTCTCTTTCTCTCTCTCTCTCTCTCACATTTTTTCTTATTTCCCCTTTTCTCTTTTATTTATTCTTCATTTGCTATCATCACTGTCTATTCTTAATATTACCTTTAACATCACTATATCTGTCTTTTCTCTGTCTTTACCTCTGATTTCTGTCTTTATTTCACACACACACACACACACACACACACGGCCCGGTAGCTCAGTGGTTAGAGCGGTGGCTTCACAAGCCAGATAACCGAGTTCGATTCCCGGCCGGGTGGAGATATTTGGGTGTGTCTCCTTTCACGTGTAGCCCCTGTTCACCTAGCAGTGAGTAGGTACGGGATGTAAATCGAGGAGTTGTGACCTTGTTGTCCCGGTGTGTGGTGTGTGCCTGGTCTCAGACCTATCCCAAGATCGGAAATAATGAGCTCTGAGCTCGTTCCGTAGGGTAACGTCTGGCTGTCTCGTCATAGACTGCAGCAGATCAAACAGTGAATTACACACACACACACACACACACACACACACACACACACACACACACACACACACACACAGGAGGGTAGCCAGTCACTGCCTCACCAAGCTGGCCCACTAACAAACTAACTAATATTTTGCTGAGAGAGGGGCATTCAATTCTTCCCTCCTCCTTCACACTGTCTTGTAGGGAAATGTGCATAAACTCTGAACTCTACGTGATTTTTATCGCAGCATTGTTTCTGAGGTCAATTTTTACATTAACTTTGATGAAACGTGATTTTTATTGAGTAGTCGGTTTTTCTTTACGATTTTAACTTTTATTTTTGTGCGTAAATATTTGTGCCTAGACTTGTACAAAATAATTTTAGGTGTTAATTTTATGTACCAGTTAACAAGTAAATTCTCACCATGGAAACAAGAACACATACGTAATTTTTCAGTCCATATTAATAGTAATTTTTACAAGTGAATAAATGCGTAAACTTAAATACGTAATAAAATCGTCCATTAACAAATAAATTCTCATCTATGGAACAAGAACACACAATTTTAAGCTTAATTTATGATTGTAAAGGAAAAACAATTAAGGAAGGAAAGGGTAAGCTTAATTTATGAGTGTCAGGGAAAATAAAAGTGAAGGAAGGAATATAAGCTTAATTTTGAGTATCAAGAAAAAAAAGTGAAGGAAGGAATATAAGCTTAATTTTTGAGTATCAAGGAAAAAAAAGTGAAGGAAAGAATGTAAGCTTAATTTACGAATATCACGGCAAAAAAAAAAAAAAAAAAGTGTGAAATGGAAAAAGGGTGTGTGTCCGTCTCTCTCCCTCGCTGCAGCTTCCCAAACACAAGCTTTTCTTTGCAGCTTGAAGCATTAACAACTCCCCAACCACCAGAAGGTATCAATATTAACACTGGCAGGAAGATTAAGACTAACCAAAGCTCTTCTCTTGCTCTCTATGAACCTCTTGTCACTTTTTGTCATTAATGTTCGTGGTTAGTGTGGGAAAAGATGTTTGTTTGTTTATTTGATCACTTTTGGTAATTAATGTTTGTGGTTAGTGTGGGAAAAGATGTTTGTTTGTTTATTTGATCACTTTTGGTAATTAATGTTTGTGGTTAGTGTGGGAAAAGATGTTTGTTTGTTTATTTAATAACTTTTGGTAATTAATGTTTGTGGTTAGTGTGGGAAAAGATGTTTGTTTGTTTATTTAATCACTTTTGGTAATTAATATTCGTGGTTAGTGTGGGAAAAGATGTTTGTTTGTTTATTTAATCACTTTTGGTAATTAATGTTTGTGATTAGTGTGGGAAAAGATGTTTATTTATTTATTTGATCACTTTTGGTAATTAATGTTTGTGGTTAGTGTGGAAAAAGATGTTTATTGTTTTTATTATTTATTTTAGTAATGGAATGAGGTAATTGGGAGTTTTCATTGATTTATTGTTTATTCTTATTATTTGTTTTTATTATTTGTTTTTATTAGCAACAGAATGAGGCAATTGTGTTTTCATTTGTTTATTGACTCAAAAGGAAGTGAGTTTATAGTCTCTTCTCATCAGTAAATGTTTGAAAAGGTGTACTCCCTTGAAGAGAATGAAAGAGTTTATTAATTATTGATGAGAGCAAAGAAAAATGTGTGTTGCCTCTTCTCATCAGTTAATGTTTGCAAAGATGTACTCCCTTGAAGAAAAAAATGTTTAGTTATTTACATTACGTAGTTTTTAAGAGATGTATATATTACCCGAGAGAAGAAAGTCAAAAGATACATTACGTAGTTTTTAAAAGATGTATTACCTCAGAGAAGAAAGTTAAAAGATACATTACGTAGTTTTTAAAAGATGTATATATTACCCGAGAGAAGAAAGTCAAAAGATACATTACGTAGTTTTTTAAAGATGTATTATCCCAGAGAAGAGACTGAAAGCAAGATACATTACGTAGTTTTAAAAGATGTATTACCTCAGAGAAGGAAGTCAAAAGATACATTACGTAGTTTTTAAAAGATGTATTACCCCAGAGAAGAGACTAAAAGCAAGATACATTATGTAGTTTTAAAAGATGTATTACCCGAGAGAAGAGACTAAAAGCAAGATACATTACGTAGTTTTTTAAAGACGTATTACCCAAGAGAAGAGACAAAAGCAAGATTCATTACGTAGTTTTTAAAAGATGTATTACCCAAGAGAAGAGACTAAAGCAAGATACATTACGTAGTTTTCAAAAGTTGTATTACCCAAGAGAAGAGACTAAAGCAAGATACATTACGTAGTTTTTAAAAGATGTATTACCTCAGAGAAGACTAAAAGCAAGATACATTACGTAGATTTTCAATTACATATTACCTCGGAGAAGAAAGTCGAAGTAAAAATAGAGTAATGGGTGTTGCAGCATTGACTTAAGCTTACAACCAGTAGTGGGTCAGCTTGAACCTCTCCTTTAAGCCTAAGTTTGTTTTTAATTTAAGCTTAGCCACTTTTAAGCAAGCGCTACCACTAACCCAAGAGTGTGAGAGAGAGAGAGAGAGTTTATGAATGTGTTTGAGATTCTTTAATGTTTATGTATGTATGTGTGTGCGTGAGAGAGAGAGAGAGAGAGAGAGAGAGAGTTCATGAATGTGTGTGTATGAAATTCTTTAGCATTTATTTTGTGTGTGTGTGTGTGTGTGTGTGAGAGAGAGAGAGAGAGAGAGAGAGAGACTGTGTGTGTGTGTGTGTGTGTGTGTGTGTGAGTTTCCAATACTTATACGTTTAGTGAGAGAGTAGCCCGTTTGAGTGTGTTTGGTAGCAGTGCCAGTCTATACAGTGCTTGAGTGTCAGTCTAGGGCACTGTTGGGGACGGGTGCCTGGCTGTTCCTGCTCCTAAGCTTTCCGTGTCACCCCATACACCCCGCCCTAGAAAGATTCGTACCCCAGGCGTTGTATAGGCTTACTCTCATAGGCTGGTGAAGAAATTAGGCTTAGAAAATTGTAATCCGGATGAAATTTTTGTCCCACCCTGTACGCTTCGCCCTAGAAAGCTTCGTACCCCAGGCGTTGTATAGGCTTACTCATAGGCTAGTGAAGAAATTTTTGTGTCACCCTGTATATTAGGTCGAAGTCATAATCCTGCAGAAATTTTTGTCTCACCCTGTACGCTCCGTCGTAGAAAACCTTGTACCTCAGGCGTTGTATAGGCTTACTCTCATAGGCTGGTGAAGAAATTTTTGTGTCACCCTGTATATTAGGCATGGAAAATCACAATCCTGATGAAATTTTTGTCCCACCCTGTATGCTCCGTCCTAGAAAACCTAGTACCTTGGGTGTTATATAGGCTTAATCTTATAGGCTGGTGAAGAAATTTTTGTCTGCTCACCCTGTACATTTAGGCCTAATAAGTCTCACAATATAGAATTTGTATAGGATCTTTTGATATAGGCTGGTGTTGGGAGCATTTTGTCTCATCCTGTACATTAGGCCTATCTGGTACCTTAAGCATTGTATAGGCTCTGTTATAGGCCGGTGAAGGGATTTTTTTTGTCTTACTCTATATATTTAGACCTAATAAACTTACAAGCTCTCCTTTATAGGCTGGTGTGGGAAATTTTTTGTCTATATATTTAAGCCAACAAAATCTATAGGCTCTCTTTATTATAGGGTGGTGTGGGAAATTTTTGTCTATATATTTAAGCCAACAAAATCTATAGGCTCTCTTTTTTTATAGGCTGGTGTGGGGAATTTTTGTCTATATATTTAAGCCAACAAAATCTATAGGCTCTTTATATAATAGGCTTTCTGTTATAGGCCAGCTTGGTGTATGAAATAGGTAAGATTATTTTAGGTTAGGATAGGATAGGATAGGATTATAAGGTTAGGTTAGGTTAGTTTAGGATAGGATAGGATTGTAAGGTGTAGAAATGAGACTAGTTTATTTTATCATTATCTTCTTTATTCCCAGTTATTCACTAAACTTCAGAATTTGCATGAAGTTTGGACGTAATTCTTGGTTTCATATGCTACGTTGTGTCGATTGGTTAGTGTACAGAAATGAGGACTTGTTTCATTGACCAGTTCATTGTATCAGTGTCTGTTAATTCCCACATATTCACTAAACTTCCAAATTTATGTAAAGAGTGGACCTAATTCTTGATAATGGATTCATATACTACGTTGTGTTGATTTGTTAGTGTACAGAAATGAGGACTTGTTTCATTGACCAGTCTTTTAATTCCCACATATTCACTAAAACTTCCAAATTTACGTAAAGAGTGGACTTAATTCTTGATAATGGATTCATATGCTACGTTGTGTTGGTTTGTTAATTTACAGAAATGAGGACTTGTTTCATTGACCAGTTCATTGTATCAGTGTCTTCTTGATTCACTTGTTCGCCAAACTCAAGAATTTATGTGATATGTGGACATAACTCTTGGTTTTATTTGTTGTTATTCTCTCATCATATGAGTTCATGTGAAGACGTAATTTTTCTTATATAGTTTTGCAGGCCAGTTTGTTTATTCATTCAGTTTACATTTTACCTTGACAATCCCCAACTGTTTACTCCTTTCTATTACAAGTTCATGTAAAGACACATTTTTTATAGTTTTACAGGCTAGTTTACGTATATATATCAATTAGTTACGTATTAGCTTGACAATCCCCAACTATTCATTTCTTTCTATTACGAGTTCATGTAAAGACACATTTTTTATAGTTTTACAGGCTAGTTTACGTATATATATCAATTAGTTACGTATTAGCTTGACAATCCCCAACTATTCATTTCTTTCTATTATGAGTTCATGTAAAGACACATTTTTTTATAGTTTTACAGGCTAGTTTACGTATATATATATCAATTAGTTACGTATTAGCTTGACAATCCCCAACTATTCATTTCTTTCTATTACGAGTTCATGTAAAGACGCATTTTTTATAGTTTTACAGGCTAGTTTATGTATATCAGTTAGTTACGTATTAGCTTGACGATCCCCAATGAACATCTTTACATGAACTCTGCCTTTCGAGTTTATGTAAAGACGTAATGTTCTTAGTTTCACAGGCTAGTTTACATATATCATTTCATTCACTCTACGTATAAGCTTGATCCCCAACAATTCCCTCCTCTACTTGCATTACGAGTTAGTGAAATTTTGATGTAATTGAGGCATCTGTAAAGAGTTGCCAGAAAAACGCGTGGGGCTTACGATGTTTAGTTTTGCTTGAGTTTCCCGAGAACCTTTGATGTTTGCATGTGTGTGTGTGTGTGTGTGTGTGTGTGAGAGCAAAAGGCTAACTATACGTGGTTTTGTTTGTCTGTTCGTCTGTTTGTTAATCTGTCAATATTACGTATTATTTTTTTCATTTATTTATTTTTTTATTGTCTAAATTAAGAGATTTTTTTGAGAGGGGGTGGTTATCTGTCTGTCTGTCTGTCTGTTTGTCTTGTCTGTTTGTGTTGTGCTTGTCATTGGTGTATGTGTGTGTTAGATTTAAAAATAAGAATGTGAAAAATGTGAAAATAGAGGAACTTATGATGGAAGAGAACAGAGGAAAATAAATAAAGGGGAAAAGAGAAAAATTAAGAGAGATTGTGAATGGGAGAGAAACAAAAATAGAATGATAGGAAATGGAAAAAAGAGGAGAGATATTAACTGGAAGGATGAAAGAAGGGAAATAGAAGAACTAGAAGATGGAAAATAGGAAGAAAAGAAGAATTAACTTGAAGGGTGAAAGAAGAGAGAAATAGAGAGAAAAGAGGAGGAAGATTAACTGGAAGGATGGAAGAGAAATAAAAGAGATGAGAAGATAAGAGATAAGAGAAAGAGAAGAATAGGAGATAGAAAAAAAGAAAAAATATAGAAACTCAAAGAAAAATGTTTAAATGAATGTGTGTGTGTGTGTGTGTGTGTGTGTGTGTGTGTGTTTGTTGTGATGTGTATGATGTCTGTGTATGTGTGTGTATCCATGTGTTTTGTGCCTGTGTGTGTGTGTGTGTTTGTGTGTGTTGTTATGTGTACTTTGTGTGTGTGTGTGTGTGTGTGTGTGTGCACGTCCATATGTGTACGTGTGTTGTCATGTGTACGATGTCTGTGTATGTGTGTGTATCCATGTGTTTGTGCCTGTGTGTGTTGTCATGTGTACTCCGTGTGTTTGTGTGTATGTGTGTGTGTGTGTTGTGATGTGTACAATATGTGTGTGTGTCCATATGTGTGTATGTGTGTGTGTACGTAAGCAGTGTGTTGGTGTGCGTCCAAACTAACATGGAGTGTGTGGGTGCGGTGTGTGTTTGCAGAGCCAGTGTTGGCAACCCCCCCATGGCCCTGATCCCCGCAAACTGCAGCCTCCTCTCCAGCCCCATGCTAAGGTTAACACTGTGCTCTCGTCGCTAACACTTCCCTTCCCCCCTACACCCACCCACCCTGGCCCATCACACCCCCCACCGACCGTCTCTCTCACTGATGGAATGCTATGCTGTGGCCTTACCTAACCTAACCTAACCTAGCCTAGCCTAGCCTAGCCTAGCTTTTACTGTACTTTTCTGTCTCTAACCACTGATGTTATGTGCTAGCTTTACCTATCCTAACCTATCCTATCCTATCCTATCCTCTCTTATTCTATTATTACCCAATCTAGCCTAACCTAACCTAACCTAACCTTGTACTATATAGCCTAGACACCCCCCCTGCTTCCCTCTGCCCTCTATCCCCTCAGGCCTCTTCCCTCTCCTCCTGCCTGCCCCAGTGGTCCCTGCATGGTAGAGTAGAAAAGGCAAGGTCAGATCAGGTGGTGGTGGTGGTGGTCGTCAGGTCACCAGCCACGCCACTCCGGGAAGCTGACCAGGAAGATGTGAAGTGATGAAGGTTTCTCTCTCTCTCTCTCTCTCTCTCTCTCTCTCTCTCTCTCTCTCTCTCTCTCTCTCTCTCTCTCTCTCTCTCTCTCTCTCTCTCTCTCATTTTTTTTTTCAGTTTAATTCTTTTCTCTATCTAACTTTCATCTATTTTCTCTCTCTCTCTCTC
>NC_059255.1:6010247-6070247 GCF_017591435.1 Portunus trituberculatus | reverse complement strand
TGTATGTATGTATGTGTGTGTGTGTTACAGGGTTGGAGTGTGGCTGGGGAATCCTAGTGACCTGTTTCCATATGTACATTTCTGCAAGTTTTCCTTCAGTTTGTGGACACTTTCTGGTGGTACAATCTCTTCAGTGGAGCCGTCCCAGATGTCCTCCGTCCTATGTGCAAAACTGAACTTCTTAATGTCCCTCACACACTGACTTTTCATGATCTTGGAGTGTCCTCTTGTTCGTCTTGGTGTGTACGTTTGTGTGTTTGCTTAGGGTTGAGGGGGAGGAAGGAAGGTGTGTTTGTGGGCTAGGAGGAAAGAAAGAAATTATACTGATGTGAAGGAAAGAAGGAATGTGTGTGTGTGTGTGTGTGTGTGTGTGTTTTGGGATTAAGACAAATGAACCAGCTAATCAAACTATCACTGGAACCACAAAATCACCCTTGAAGACCCCAACAACCCCCCGTAGACCCTGACAAAACTAGAACCACTGGAAAACACACTTGAAAAACACCACGGAACACACCAAAGCAAACTAACACAACGAAACACAGAGAAACACCAAAACAAGCATTCAAAGAAGAAGAAAAACAATAAAAAAAACACCCCAAGCAAACAAAACAACCCCATAACCAAACGTAACCTCAAAAAAAAAAAAAAAAAAAAAAAAAAAAAAAAAACTAATTAATGTCCCAAAATGTAACCTAACCTAACCTAACCTAATCTCCCCCCTTCCCCTCCCCCCCCCAGGACGTCGCTTCAGTTCGGCATTACAGCTCTGAAGAAGGTGAATTACGACCGTGTGGCTCTGGAGGATCGTCGACGCCAGTGTGAGGAGGAAAATGTCGACGTCCTAGTGTGGACCAACGACAGGGTGATGAAGTGGATATCCTTCATTGGCCTTAAGGTGAGAGGGGAAGGGGGAGAGAGGGGTGGATATAGGAGGGAGGGTAAGTGAGAGAGAAGGGGTGGATAAAGAGGGAAGGGTAGGAGAGAGAGAGAGAGAGAGAGATGGTGGTGGATAGAGAAGGTGAAAGAGTGAAAAAGAGAGAGATAGAGAGGGAAGGGGTGGACAGAAAGAAGAATGGAAGAGAAAGAGAGAGAGAGAGAGAGAGAGAGAGAGAGAGAAATCTTTCCTTATTCATTTACTATATGTGTGTATGTGAAAGAAAGAGAGAGAGGGAGAGAGAAAGATAGATAAATAGATATATAAATAAATAAATAAACAAACAAACCACCACCGCCGCCACCACCAAGACCTTCTGTGCCTTCTGCAGGAGTACGCCAACAACCTGGTGGAGTCTGGGGTGCACGGGGCCCTTGTTGCCCTGGACGAGAGCTTTGACTACAATGCCCTGGCCCTCGCACTGCAGATACCCACCCAGAACACACAGGTCAGCCACTCTTGTTATGCATTACTTGTATGTGTGTGTGTGTGTGTGTGTGTGTGCGTGTTTTAAGCTAACCTAACCTAACATAGCCTAACATTATTTATTATTAGTACAAGAGTTTTTTTTTCTATTTATTTATTTATTTATTTATTTTTAAGTGTTTTCTTGTTTCCTTTCTTCTACGTGACAATTGAACGTCTTAATTTTAGTCAGCCATTACACACTTTATTTATTACAAGTATTTTTTCATATTTTTCTCCTCCATCTCCCTCTCACACACTCTTACCTCTCACTCACTCACTCACTCACTCACTCACTCACTCACTCACTCACTCACTCACCCACCCATTTCTTTTCCCTCCCTTCCTGCCACACCCTCCCTCCATCCCTCTCCCTTTCTCGTACACTCATTTCTCCCTCCCTCCTCCCTCTCACACACTCCCTACTTCTTCCTCACTCTCTTACATCTCTCCCCCACCCCCCTTGCCTCTCCCTCTCACACACTCCCTCTTTGTCCCTTTCTTACACCTCTCCTCTCACACACACACTCTCTTTCTCTCCCTTTCTCACACACTCTCCCTCTCTCTCACACTCTCTCTCTCTCTCTCCCACAGGCCAGACAGCTGCTGGACAAGGAATTCAGGAACCTGCTGGCGACAGGAACCGATCGCACTGACATCAACAAATCCTGATATGAGGCCCCTGCTGTGAAGGATGCCGAGGCCAGGCTGGTGTGAAGCCCTCAGACCCACGGGAGGAGGAGGAGGAGGAGGTGCAGAGGTGGCAGGAGGAGGAGGAGGAGGAGGATATGTGAAGGATGATGAGATGAGATTTGAAGGTGAGTGTTGAATAAAAGGAGGAGGAGGAGGAGGAGGAAACCATGAAGAGAAGAGATTGATGATGGCAGAAGAGGAAAGGGTGAAAGATGAAGTAAAGGAAGACAAAAGAAAAAAGATGAAGAACAAGAGAAAGAGAGAGAGAGAGAGAGAGAGACATCCTTCACACAAAGAGATAAAAAGCCACATCCTACCACCTTAACCTCCTAAGTAATCCTACAACCTCCCACAGAAGGATCCAGGGGTGTCTCCTCCTCCCTGGGGCCCTACACACATCCTTCACAAGCTGCAGTCACAAAACACCTTTAAACTGAAGGAAAAACTGATTTCCTTCACCCTCTAAAGGATGCTGAAGGATCCTTATGACCTCAAACACTCAAGTGAAGGATACAAGACTGATATCCTTCCCTCTAGGACGCTGGAAGGAACTTAAATGACGTACAAGCTTATAGGATACCCCCACAAGTCACCACTGCTAGACTTGAGAGTGTCTTTTGTCAAGCCAACATCCTACAGGACGCTAGGACACCCAAGGGTGAAAGGACGTCAAATTTGGGAGGGCATTTTAACGCTCCCTCCCTTTATCTAGTCTTTTGTTCGTAAAGAGGGAAAATATTGACGTAATAACTCGAAAAAGAAAGGTTACGTGTGTGTGTGTGTGTACGTGTGTTGGCAGACCTGGTGTGTGTGTGTGTGTGTGTGTGTGTGTGTGTGTGTGTGTGTGTGTGTGTGTGTACAGAGACAGCGCGTACATGCGTGTGTGCGTGTTTGTCTTTCGGGTAAGGACACATAAGTCATCAGGTCTTGGTTTAGAGCGATTTGGAGTGAGACGTAATGAAAACAAGATCAAAAATATGAATAGAGAGAGAGAGAGTAGAGAAAATATAATAAAAGTGAAAATAAAGAAAGAGTAAAAAATAATACAGAAAATGAGAGATGAAAAGAAGTGAATTGATATGTAGAAACAGAAAAAGATAAAAGGAAATAAGAGAAGAATGATGCGTAAAGGAGGAAAACTAAGGAAATGAAGAATGAAAGATAGATAGAAGAGGAAAAAAGATCAGAAAATGGAATAAACAAAGAAAGAAAGGGAAAGAAAAAATGGTGCAAGAAGAGAAAGAAAATGGAGAAGAGGAAATAGCGTAAAAATTTAAAAAAGAAGAAAGAAAACGTAAGAAGAGAAATAAAAAGAAAACGACGTAGAAAGGAAAAAAAAAAAGAAAAAAGACGTAAAAGATAAATAAAAGAAAGTGAAAATGTAGAAAAGGAGAAAAAGAAAACAGCGTAGAAAAAAAAAAGAGAAAGAAGGCGTAAGAAGACAACAAAAAAGAAGAATAACAAAGAAAATGTTGAAAAAAATGAAAAATGGCGTAAGAGAACGAAAAAAAGAGCGGAAAAGAAAAACAAAATAAAAAAAAAACAAGGAAGGAAAAGCGAAAACAAAACGTCATCACTCAAACGTAATCTAAACTAACCCTTTACAGGAAAAAAAAAAAACGTAACAAAAAAATGCGTAAAAAAAAAAAAAACTTTGTACAGAAATATGATATAAATGAAGAAGCTGATTAATATAGAATGCAAGAGAGAGAGAGAGAGAGAGAGAGTTGTTGTGTGCATTTGCGTGTGTGTGTGTGTGCGTGTGTTGCATGTTTATCGGTGATGTGCAAGTCGGCAAGCCCTTTGAAGTCTTGCCAAGTAGTCAGAGAGCAGCGATTGTGTCCCTAGCTAGCGTTAATGACCAAAATCACCTCCCATAATGCTTTTTCCCCCAGATATGTAAACAATTAGATGTCAGCCGGCCATGGTGAGCTTAGAGAGACAGAGAGTCAGAGAGCGACAGAGAAATTGAGAAACAGAGAGACAGAGAGATGGAGAAACAGAGACAGAGATAAACAGAGAGAGAGAGAGAGGTGTGTGTGTCAACTGGCCATCATTAGCTTGGAGAAGAGAGAGATATAGAGAGATAGAGAGACAGAGAGGTGTGTGTTGCTCTATTTATTTGTGTGTGTTCGTGTGTCCAGCGCTGATGTTCGAGACAGGTGTTTGTTTGTTGTAAAGGTATCAGGGTGTTTGTTTGCCTCGGAAATTCAACCGAACTTTATATTTATCTCAGAAACACTAAGGAACATCATTAAGCTCAGAAATACTAGAGGACAATTTTTATTCAGTTCAGAAATCCCAAGAAGTTTTATTTAGTGGGCAGTGATGAATTTGAAGGCAGTTAATGTGGCAGGTAGTTTTAGGAGGTAGGTAAAGAAGACTATTAAAACTGGGAGCTAAAATATTGGTAAATCATGCCAGGAGAAGCAATAGAATCCAAAAACTGTGAAATTCCAGCGTTTGTAGAAAATTTATGGGCTGTGATAAATAAGAAGGCAGTAAATGTGACAGCTAGTTTAGAGAGTAAGAGATGACTAACGTATTAAAACTGGCAGCTAAAATACTGGAAAATCCTGCAGGAAGAACCAATAGAAACTAGAAACTGTGAAACTGGCAGTGATATATTTTAAAGGTAGTTAATGCGACAGCTAGTTTTGTAGGCTAAAAGACGACTAAAACTATGAAAACTGGGAACTAAAATATGGGAAAATCATACAAGGAGAATCAAAAGGCATCAGAAACCATGAAACTCTGGCAGCTATACATTTTGAAGGTAGTTAATGTGACAGCTAGTTTTGTGTGGCTAAGAGGGAACTAGCTATTAAAACTGATAACTACTTGTGGGAAAATCATACAAGGAGAATCAAAAGGCATCAGAAACCATGAAACTCTGGCAGCTATACATTTTGAAGGTAGTTAATGTGACAGCTAGTTTTGTGTGGCTAAGAGGGAACTAAGCTATTAAAACTGGGAACTACTTGTGGGAATATCATGGAAGAAGTGAAATATTATGAAAAGAATTGATAGGTAAAAGAAATAGAAGAATCGTGGTGTAGAAAAGAGAAAATGAAGTAAATAGAACTTGAATAGTATAAAAAGGAGAACAAAGATTGAAAGCAGAATAATCAAAGATAAGAAGGGAATAGAAAGTGGTACATAGATGACAAACAAAAAAAATAATACCATTGAAAGAGAAAAAAAATAAAGAAAAATGTGTTAGTTTAAGTTAATAAGTTTTGAAGGCAGTTAATGTGAAAGCTGGTTTTGTGAGGGCTGAGAGAGGACTAATGTATGAATTAAAACTGATCACTACTTGTGGAATTATGATGGATAGACTAGTAGTGGTGTGGCAGATAGATTGTTTGTAGACTTGGCCGGAAAGACACCAAACCTATTGAATCTTGGGTGCTAAAATAAACTTGTGAATTTCAGGGACAAACAGTTATGGGTAGGTATGAAGTCAGGAATAAATAGTTGGGAGTTTTTAAGGGTTTTCCTGGTCGCAGTGAAGCTTTTAACAGGGTGCAGTGGAAGTTATTGAGGTTTTATATTAAGTCTTCAGCAAAACACCTTGGCATTTGAACAGTGCTTGGACACACAGACAGACAGACACACTTGAGGGCACTGAAGAGAGAGAAGGAAAACAGAACAAGGGCTTTCCAGTGTTCTAATGTCTCTAAACCAGATGAGATAAGAGAGATAAATAGATAACTAGAGAGAGAGACAGATAGAGAGGCAATTATAACCTTGATAACTTACAGAGAGGGAGACAGTTCCTTTCAGTCTCTCACCTTTTTGGAGCAGAATGAGAAAAAAAATCCAACTTAAAAAAGAAAAATTGCCAAGATAAAGAGAGAGAGAGAGAGAGAGAGTCAAATTCCTTTCAATTTCTCACATTTTTGGAGCAGAATGAGAAAAAAAAATCGAACTTAAATAAATAAATAAATAAATAAAAATGGCTAAGATAAGAGATAGAGAAAGAGATAGAGAGATAACCTAACAAAGAGACAGAGAGACAAATTCCTTTCAATCTCTCACATTTTTGGAGCAGAGTGAGGAAGAAATCTGACTTTGAATACTAGAACCAAATGCCCAAGATGAAAAAACAAGAATTTGCAATCTCTGAATGGCTGCAGTGTTTAAAGGTTCTAATCCCCTTAAACCCTGCCTCCCCCTGCCACCACTCTCCTCAGTAGGCTCTCCTGAATGCATTTGGGTTCTCAAGGATGCTTTTCATGATCCTAGTACCTCTTTTACAGGTTCTAGTGGAAGTTATTGGGGTTAACAAAGGTTTTAGTGGAAGTTTTGCAGGTTTTCAAGGGTTCAAGTGGAAGTTATTGGGGTTTTCAAGATTCTAGTGGAAGTTATTGGGGTTTTCAAGGTTCTAGTGGAAGTTATTGGGATTTTTCAAGGGTTCTTGTGGAAGTTATTGGAGTTTTGAAGGTTCTAAGGGAAGTTATTGGAGTTTTGAAGGTTCTAGTGGAAGTTATTTGGGGTTTTCAAGGGTCCAGTGGAAGTTATTGGGGTTTTCAAGTGTCTAGTGGAAGTTGTTCGGGTTTCAAGGGTCTAGTGGAAGTTATTGTGGTTTTCAAGGCTCCAATGGAAGTTACGCCAGTTTTTCAAGGGTGTTTTCATAAATTTTGGAAAGTTTAACAAGGTACAGTGAAAGTAATGGATTTTTCATCTTTTGGTTCATGAATTTAAGGAAAAAGTGGCGTTTTTGAAAAGTATACAATTGAAGTGACTACGGCGGTGGTGGTGGTGGTGGTGGAGGTCAGGTTTGAAGGGGAGAGAGCCTTGTCTGAACGCACCTAGCTTTGTATCTTGTCTGTGTGTGTGTGGCAGTCTTTGTTGAATCACAGTGTTCACCATGTCACCGTTTATGCGCCTAGTGCGTGTGTGCGCGTGTGTGCTTGTGCGTGCGTGTGAATGCTATGAATACTGTTACAGCTAATCTTCCGTACCTTAATGCCAAAATGTCTTTGTAATTAATATATGTAAAGAAAGAATGAAAAAATTACCCGTGTCTTGTGGTCAGTTGGCGGCGATGGACGGACAGTGGTGATGGTGGTGGTGATAGTGGTGATAGTGACGCCGAACTCTCTCACTCACACTCACACTCACTCACTCGCTCGCCGCCCCCGTGTTGAATATGACCGATTGTTTCTGTGAAACTCGTGAAAGTAGTGTACTGTTCTCAAAATCATGTTCAGTGTAGTGATGGTTATACTATCAGCTCAGTGTTCCGTGTGTGTGTGTGTGTGTGTGTGTGTGTTTGTCAGGGGTGGGGGAGCGCACACGTAACCGCACACACACACACACACACACACACACACACACACACACACACACACGAAAACCATACATACACGTACATAAAACGTGTGTGCGTGTACGTGCGTGCGTGTACTGTACATTTGTGTGTGTGTGTTAGTGTGTGTGAGTGCGTGCGTGTCCTGAAGGCTTCGTCACTGCTGCCAACCATCCCCTTGCCGTTACTGAGAGAGGGAAGGCAACAAAGATCATAACAACTTCTCTCTCCCTTCCCTTCATTTGCTTCTCCCCTTCCAATCTCCCCATCTCCCCCCTGTCCCTCGGTGCTGTGTGGCCCCTACCCCTCCTCCTCCCCCTTCCCCCTAATGTGATATGAAGCCCTCCCCCCCCAACTCAAACACTTCCCCTCCTCCCCTCTCTCCCCCAATGGAACTCACTAAAACTGCTATTATCACATTAATATACTGGTCATTATGTTTATATATAATAGTACATATATTTATTTTTTCGTCTTAGTATGGTAAGTAAGGCTGAGAGGAAATTCTTTATTTTTATTTTCTTTATTTTCATCTCAGTCATTTTAAAGTCGATTTTTTTTTATTGTCTCCAGATTACTTGTTTTTTTTTTTTTTTTAAGTTTAATATCTAAGTTTTTTTTTTTTTTAATTTATGTTATGTGCCGCGCGTAACCAAAACATTATTACTAGCTCATCCACTCCATTATTTTGTAACATTTCTATTTTAAACTGTTTCCCTTCGTGTGTATTTTTTTTTTTTTTTCATCTATTTATTTACTTTTCTGTCTTTTTAACGGTGCCTGTTTGCCCCACCATCTGACCACCTCTCCGCCTCCTTCCTTCGCTTACATACCATCACACTTCACATATTTCGCCTCAGTTATTGTTTTATTATTCAAATCTCACTTTCTTATTCCTTCAATTTATTAGTTTTTTTCTTTCTTTTTGTCTTTTTATATCATTATTATCTTATTCTTTCAATTTGTTATTTCTTCTTTTTTTTTCTATCATTTTTATCTTATTTTCCTTTCAGTTTGTTATTTTTCTTCCTTTTTCTTTTTTTTGCATCATTATTATCTTATTCTGCAATCTACCATCATCTTTTTATTTCTTTCATTCTTCTCTCTACGTTTTTTGCTTTCTAATTTATATATCTAATTTACTTTATCCTTTCACCCTTCGTTAGTTTTCTTTTTCTTATTATTACATCATTATTACCTTATTCTAATCTTTCTACTATCTTTTTTTCTTCTCTAATTTCTTTTCTTAGTCATATCTCTAACTTTATCCTTTCACACTTAATTTATTGTTTTAAATCTTATTACATCATTATTAGCTTATTCTGACTCTTCCATCACCATTTTCTTTCCCCATTTCTCTCCTTTATTCATTTTATTTCCTTTTCCTCCAGAATTTATTGTAATATTTGTCCACCTCCTCTATTCTTTCATTTTTCCTTCCTTACTAAATTCTTATAAACATTTACTTTTAATTTTGTGTACGCATTTATTATTATTTTTATGGTAGTATGTCAAATAACTTCTTTTTTCTTTCATTCACTTCTCATATTGCTATCTATTGCTTATCTATTCTTTGCTTTCATCATTTTGTATCTTATCTAACCATTTTTTATATATACATCTTTTTTTTTTTCAATGAATTTAAACTATGTGTTGTGGTGGTGGTGGTGATGGTGGTGGTGTCAGGCATCCACGGACCATTTCGCACTCCTGACGGTGGTGACATTTCCCTCAAAGAATCATTCCAAGTCTTTTAAACATCTATCCATTCCTGTCTGCCTGTCCTGTGTCCATTAGTCCTCCATTATACTGTTTCACTTTTATTCTACACCCTTCCTTACTTCCTATATTCGTTTTCTTATTTTTTCTCTCTCTCTATTTGATCTCTTTTCGTCATTCCAAGTCTTTTAAACATCTATCCATTCCTGTCTGCCTGTCCTGTGTCCATTAGTCCTCCATTATACTGTTTCACTTTTATTCTACACCCTTATTTCCTATATTCGTTTTCTTATTTTCTCTCTCTCTCTCTCTACTTGATATTTTTTCGTCATTCCAAGTCTTTTAAACATCTATCCATTCCTGTCTGCCTGTCCTGTGTCCATTAGTCCTCCATTATACTGTTTCACTTTTATTCTACACCCTTATTTCCTATATTCGTTTTCTTATTTTCTCTCTCTCTCTCTACTTGATATTTTTTCGTCATTCCAAGTCTTTTAAACATCTATCCATTCCTGTCTGCCTGTCCTGTGTCCATTAGCTCTCCATTATACTGTTTCACTTTTATTCTACACCCTTATTTCCTATATTCGTTTTCTTATTTTCTCTCTCTCTCTCTCTCTATTTTATTTTTTCGTCATTCCAAGTCTTTTAAACATCTATCCATTCCTGTCTGCCTGTCCTATGTCCATTAGTCCTCCATTATACTGTTTCACTTTTATTCTACACCCTTATTTCCTATATTCGTTTTCTTATTTTCTCTCTCTCTCTCTACTTGATATTTTTTCGTCATTCCAAGTCTTTTAAACATCTATCCATTCCTGTCTGCCTGTCCTGTGTCCATTAGCTCTCCATTATACTGTTTCACTTTTATTCTACACCCTTCCTTACTTCCTATATTCGTTTTCTTATTTTTTTTCTCTCTCTCTCTCTACTTGATATTTTTTCGTCATTCCAAGTCTTTTAAACATCTATCCATTCCTGTCTGCCTGTCCTGTGTCCATTAGTCCTCCATTATTCTGTTTCACTTTTATTCTACATCCTTCCTTACTTCCTATATTCGTTTTCTTATTTTCTCTTACTCGTTCTGTTTTCCCGCCAATTTCTGTTTTCCCGCCAATTCTCATTCTTCGTCATTCCAAGTTTTTTTTTTTTTATTATTATTCCTGTCCGCCTGTCTTGTGTCCATTAGTCCTCCATTATACTGTTTCACTTTTATTCTCTACATTTCTCTCCTATTCTCTTTTCCTCTCCCTCTTTCCTCTTCCTTCCTCTTCCTCTTCCTCTTCCTCTCTCTATCTTTTTCCCGCCTTCACTTTTCTCTTCGTCTTTCTTTTGTTCATTGTTCTCGTATCATTTTCTCATTTCATCCTGTTTCTTATTTTTATCTTCATTTATTCTTTCTCTGTTATCTGTTCTTATTATTTTTTTTTATCTCGTTTATGATTTTATCTGATTATTACTCTCTCTCTCTCTCTCTCTCTCTCTCTCTCTCTCTCTCTCTCTCTCTCTCTCTCTCTCTCTCTCTCTCTCTCTCTCTCTCTCTCTCTCTCTCATCCTTTATTAATCTCTCCTTTTCATTATTTCTAAACTATTATTATTTTGGTCTCTCCCCCGCCCTTCCCTCACGCGCGCCCGCACTCCCTCACACGCCATGCTGATAATTTGAACTAAGAAATGCTGTTATTATTATTTATTTATTGATTCATTTTGCATTAAAACTATCACGAAAATATATAAATGAATAAGAAATAAATGAAACCACGACAATTTTACTTAGATTGTCAGATAACTTCAATTTTTTTCTTTTTCTTTTTCTCTCGAATGGCAAACCAGGAAGCAAGCCACGACATACTTAGAGATTGTAAATATGTGAGACTTTATTGATGCCTTAAGAACAGTCGTGGTGCGCGAGGAAAGCATATATTTTTAACCTTTTAATACAATACTGGATTTTGCATATATTTTTTTTACTTTTTTTAATACAATACTGGATTTTACACATTTTTAATACAATACTGGATTTTACATATATATATTTTTTTTTACTTTTTTAAATACAATACTGGATTTTGCATATATTTTTTTTACTTTTTAATACAATACTGGATTTTACACATTTTTAATACGAGTTTTTTTTATATATACTTTTTTCTACCCTTTTTTTAATACAATAGATTTTTTCTACTAGATTTTACTCATTTAATACAATATGAGACTTTTGCCTTTAACTTTTCAATACAATATATTTTCTATACGTGATTACCTTTTTTAATACAATATGGCCTTTTACCCCTTTTTTACCTTTTTCTTATTTTTTTTGTCTTTTTAATACATTATAAGGTTTTTACTGGATTTTACGAGCATTTCTGAATTAATAAACCAATTAATTCATGTATCTCGACCAAAACTGACCGTACCACTTCGAAAACTGTACTTAAGTGAGCGTGGCGTGCTGCAGGGCGAGGCGCGTGTGAGGAACCGTGATAGTTTGAAATACTTAACCTGCTCGACACACACAAGGCGAACTAGACTTAATAGAGAGAGAAAATGGGAGAGAGACTGCCTGCTTTTCAAAATGTTCTTATAATAACTTAATTTGTCTGATTTATTTGTTCATTTTTTTTGTTAATCTTTGTGTGACTTTTTTTTTTTTTTTAGAAATATTTTAGCACAAGTTTATATATTTGTTTGTTTATTTGTTTATGTTCAGTTTTTGTGCCATTTGTCATGAAAATAATGTTATATTTTTGCCTAAAGTGAAAAGATACTTAATTTCTCTCTCTCTCTCTCTCTCTCTCTCTCTCTCTCTCTCTCTCTCTCTCTCTCTCTCTCTCTCTCTCTCTCTCTCTCTCTCTCTGTATAATAAGTAAACAAATCTTGCCATAAACAGAAAATAATTTGTACATATTATTTTACATTAAATTTTCTGCTCCTTTCCCTGGAGAAGATAACCAAACCATTACTTTTATTATTATCATCATTACTACTACTACTACTACTACTACTACTACTACTACTACTACTACTACTACTACTACTACTAAAATTAATAGAAAACGTGACTCTTCTATTTCACTCTCAAACTTTCACCCTCTTCATCTCTTCACCCTACTATTTTCATCTTCCTCTTCTATTTATTTTATTTTAGTCGCCCCCATCAAGATAATAGAAAACGTTATTATTCTCTCTCTCTCTCTCTCTCTCTCTCTCTCTCTCTCTCTCTCTCTCTCTCTCTCTCTCTCTCTCTCTCTCTCTCTCTCTCTCTCTCTCTCTCTCGTGTACATGCTAAGTGTAATATCCTTCCCTCCTTCCCTCCTCCTCTCCTTCCCTCTCCACGCCTTATCACACGCCCTAAGAAACTGCAGGACCTCTGATATCCTAGAAAGCCTATTCGCCTCTGTACCTCCTTCAATCCTACAAAACCGTTCTGTAGGATCTGTGGTATCCTTTTAAACCTTTCTTTGTATCCTAAACTTTCTAAATAGGATCTTGATTTGATATTCTCCTTCCCGTAGGACTCCCCATATCCTACACTTGTACTTCTCTGTAGGATCTTATGTATGTATCCTTCCCACACCTCTAAATATCCTTCATAGCCTATACACGGCTGTAGGACATCTGATGCATCTTTTACACTCTTATCTGTCTGTAGGATGTCAAAAAGTATCCTATTTACACGTTCCTTACCTTCGTGGCTCCTATCCTTACCCAGATATCCTACAGTGCTTATTCAGATTTCCTGTTGATATGTATAGGATCTTAAAGGCATCCTGCACATTGCTAGGATAAACACTGTATCCTATTGTATCCTTGAGATCATCCTGCAAATCCAGTGTTTATAGGACCCCGCAAAATACATCCTTTATATAGGACTCGAAAAAACATCCTACGCATCTAGTTTTTGTTTATAGGATCTCTAAACGCATCCTTTCTGTGTATAAGACTACAAAAATATCCTATGAAACCAGTATATGTTTATAGAACCTCGAAACACATCCTTTCTCTATATAGGACTCGAAAAACATCCTACAAACTCAGATTTTCGTATAGGATCTCCTAAACACATCCTTTCTCTATATAGGACTCGAAAAACATCCTACAAACTCATATTTTTCGTATAGGATCTCCTAAACACATCCTTTCTCTATATAGGACTCGAAAAACATCCTACAAACTGATATTTTTCGTATAGGATCTCCTAAACACATCCTTTCTCTACATAGGACTCGAAAAAAAACTCCTAAGAGCTCAGATTTTTCGTATAGGACCTACCAAGTACATCCTTTCTAGTCCTATTTAAGTCTCTCTCCTGGCCAGAGGTCCTGCTGTCCCCTGTAGGATCTGTCATAGGGTATACAGTGTCCTATCCTATTCTATCCTATCCTGTCCGTGTCTTGTCCTATCTTAAGCTCATTTGGCCTTGTAGGATTTGTCATAGATTTAGATTTATTATTTTTTTTTTAGTATTTTTATGGTCATTATTAATTAGAAAAATACATTATGGCAACCTTCTTGCATACAGTATTTCGTGTATTACAACAAAAATAAACAGATTAATTTCTTCATACAATTTTAAAACAATTTGAATCCTTTATAAATTTCAAGAATATTATTTTTATTTTAGACTACCTTCTTGTATACAGTATATTACAACTACAAATAACCAGATTCATTCCTTTATACAATTTAATACTATTTGAATCCATTATAAGTTTAAAGAATATTTTTTTTTTTTTAGACAACTTTCCATTATACAGTATTTCGTACATTGCAATATTGAATAACCAGATCCATTCCTTCATGCAGTATGTCGGGTTAGGATTTAAAACAATTTGAATCAGTTAAGTGTTTAAATAATATGAAATTGTTTAAACATGATACTGGTTCACAATGATTTAAATCCATTTTTTATTTATTAATTATTATTTTTTTTTTTTACAATGCTCCATACATTATGATTTGATTTTAATGTGTTATATATATTTTTTTTTTTTTCATTGTTTTCTACATGTTGCTGCTAATGAGAATGTAAACCTTTCATTTTTTTATGCAATATTTCATAAGTTACAATTTGAATATAATGTATTCCTTATATTTTTATAGTTTTTAATGCATTATCCTGGTTTATGAGAATATAAATCCATTTTATTTATTTATTTATCTATATATTTTCTCACAATAATTCATACATTACAATTTTATTTCAATATTTCTCTATATTTTTATAGTTTTTATACATTATTCTGGTTTACGAGGATACCAAACCCATTCCTACAACATTGATTCTACATTACGTTTTAGAAGAGTGTTTGAATGCATTATGGTGGACAGGATTCAAATGAGCTTTACTGAAAAGGGCAGAAGCATTACATTTCTCTCTCCGCCATTCCCTCCATCCTCCACCCTCCCCATCCCTCTCCACCCATCCGTCAGTGTGTCTATTGCGTGGCGTATCCTTTCGTATCCTTTCGTATCGTTTCGTGTCCTTTCCCTTCACATCTGCTTTCATTTTGGCGTCCGCTGTGGTTCCCGTGTCATCATTTATCTCGAGACAATACTAACGTTAATTATTAGTCTACGGGTGCACAGTGGGATGAATGAATATAGAGAAAAAAAACTTTCATTCTTTCATTCCTGTTTTTTCATTCCTTCATTCATTTCCCATTTTTTTTCTTTATTTTTTTCCATTCCTTTCTTTTTCCTTCCTCCACATATCTATTTTTTTTTCTTTTATCTTTTTTGAGTCATCCTTCTTCTTCGTGTTTGGTTCCATCAGATTACTTAACAAACAACAACTCATGTAATATATCATTAATAAAAAATGATTTCTAAAGTAGACTGTCATGTTTTATTATGCTTCCATCCCTGCTCGCTGTGGCAAATTCTCAGACTTGTATTTATATATTGATTCTATTTTTTACCATAATTATAGCCTTTCCACGGGAATTTATAGGCCCAAGAGGAGACTTTAGGGCACCTCTGAAAGCCTACCCACTAGAAAACCGTTGCCCAGAGTGAGGAAGCCCTACCTACACTGCGACCGTGGCCAGGATTCGACCCGTGCGCTTGGAGACCCCTCGGAGCCCAAAGCACACATGGTTCCACTGCACCACAGCTCATTAACCTCAACAGCACTGGATTGTATTTTATCATGAATTATTGCAGTGATAAGACGATTTTATTGACATTAAGAAGAGTCTATGAACGCCAGAAGATTAATTAATGGCCAGAGTCTTTATTGTATCAATCCCCACAAGAGTTTCTGAAGCTGTATAAAATCGCCAAATAGTAAACAAGTGGAATATGAAAGCACGTCCTGGTACTGAAGGGGTTAATGTGGTGGTCACTCTTAATTTCCTTTATTTTTTATTTCTGTTTTATGTAGGAGAGAAGGCCAGCTAAGGACAACACAGTGTAAAAATAAAGTCCACTTGTTGGTTTTCTGAAAGATAAGAAGGGTTATCCAAAAATAGAGAGCAAATGTCTTGACACCTCTCTAAAGACCCGTGTGCCTGAAATTTGAGTTTTTTTTTAAATATAGGTTATGTTGCCACAATTTTGAAAGCCCTCAGATATGAGAAACCTTTTTTGTAAGGGTTTTTGTGCTATTAATATAGTAGATATCATACTAATCTGTCAATAGAACCTTCAAACTACCCTTAAAAACCCGTGTGACTGAAATTTGAGTTTTTTAAATATAGTTTATGTTGCCACAATTTTGAAAGCCCTCAGATATGAGAAACCTTTTTTGTAAGAGTCTTTGCTATTAATAGAGTAGATATCATACTAATCTGTCAATAGAACCTTCAAACTACCCTTAAGAAGTCAAGTATTAATTCTAGGACAGAACTCTAAAGGCCAGTGTCAAGAAATCTAAGTTTTGAGAAAAGCACGGATGAAATATTGCTTCCTCTATTAACTTTCAGGTAATGACAACAAACGAGCGCTAGGTGACGACATTGGCCATTAGAGCACTGGTGGACTGAGGATGTTCTAGTTTAGTGGTGTGCTTATCAACAATCGGCCATTTTTTTGACATTAGCCCTTCTCGCTCTCAGCCTTAGAATTGATGCTCGCTGCTTATTTGTCTTTTAAATTTGAGTCGTTTAGGAGAAAACAAACTAAATTGACAACTATTATTATTATTATTATTATTATTATTATTATTATTATTGTTGTTGTTGTTGTTGTTGTTGTTGTTGTTGTTGTCATAGCGTCCTTTCAAACGTAAGATCAGCGGATGTTACAACAGAGAGAGAGAGAGAGAGAGAGAGAGAGAGAGAGAGAGAGAGTATGAAGTGACAGAGAGAAAAAAGATGAAATTAATCTCATGTGAAATTAAACAAACATGAAATTGATACGTGGGAAGAGAGAGAGAGAGAGAGAGAGAGAGAGAGAGAGAGGAGAGGAGTAGTAGTAGTAGTAGTAGTAGTAGTAGTAGTAGTAGTAGTAGTAGTAGTAGTAGTAGTAGTAGTAGTAGTAGTAGTAGTAGTAGCAGCAGCAGCAGCAATAGTAGAAGTAATTATAGTAGTGGTAGTAGTAGTAGTAGTAGTAGTAGTAGTAGTAGTAGAAGTAGTAGTAGTAGTAGTAGTAGTAGCAGTAAAGTGAAAAAGAACAAAACAAAACAAACCCATCACAAAACCCCATTAATAAGATTTCTCCCACGCCCCATAAAAGGTTCCCACGCCAGCTGTTGCCTTCTCACGCCCACACATCGCCTAATTCCCGCCCACATCTCCACCCACGACTCCATTTAATGCCTACGATGTGCAAACGCCCATAATCTAGTGACATTCAGGCTTATTTTTCATGATTTCCGGTGACAGAGATAGACAGCTGAATCTCCTGTATAAGCGAAGGGAACCGGAGATGCTGTGAACTTTTAATAGGATCGGATGCTGTGATGGAAGGGTGTTGGAATGCCTTAAAATGTCACAGGGAGGGAATTGTGAAGGAAAAAACTGGTAATATTAAAGGATTGTGAGAGAAATAATGATCTTTTTACTGATTTAATGAATAGAATCGTAAATACTAAAGTGATAAAGGGTTCAATACTAATCACTAGGAGAAATAACATATACATTAATTTTAGCCATTATTAGACAACACAGTCCACTAAAAACATTATAAACTAAATAAATAAGTAAAAATGAGGGAAAATAAGAAGAAAAAATGGTAAAAACGAGTTATATAAGACGCAAAACTCTAAAAAAAAACGCCCATTTGTCAGGAACCCATTGTGACCTCAAGATTGATTCACTTATTGCATTATTTAAAACCTCTGGCATTAATTAAGGGTTATTAGAGCCTATTAGATGACAAAACCCCATTATTATTACTACTATGAGGGGAAGGAAGAGGGAAATAAATCTAGGGAAGGGGAAATAAGGGAAATAAATGGAGATTAATACGTAGAGGACACAAGAGGAGGAGGAGGAGGAGGAGGAAGAGGAGGAAGTCAAGTGTCAAGTGTCAATTTTTTTTTTCTTTCTCATATTTTCTATTTATCTTATTTTATTTATTATTTTTGTTTTTATTGTTTTGTTTTAAGTTGATTCTTGTTTTTTATTTAATTTTTTTATATATAAAGTATTGGTTTAAATTACTGTAATGGCTTATCTATCTATATAATTTCGTTCATTAGAGAGAGATAAAGAAGAAAAATAAAAGACATAGAATAAGGAAGAAGAAATAAAAAATAATGGAGGAACAGGGATACGAAAAGAAGAAAGAGAGAAAAGGAGAGAGAAAGATGGAATAAGAGAGAATAAAAAAGGAAAATGATAAATAAGACGATAACAAAATGAAAAGAAGAAAATAAACAGGAAACAAAATAACATAACTGGATAAATAGTAAAAGAAAAGAAAGGAAAGAGAGAAATGGAAGAGAATAACAAAATAAGAAAAAGAATTAGGTAGATAGGAAGAAAGGAAAGAAAAGATAAAAAAAAAGAAGGAAAACAATAAAGAAGGGAAAAATAACAAGAGCAAAACAAGAGACAAGATAAAAGAAGAATTGATAAACAAGGTAGATGGAAAAAGAAAAGAAATAGATGAAAAAGAATAAATATGAGAAAAACAAGATGAAAATGGTAAAAAAAGAAATAGAGAGAGAGAGAGAGAGAGAGAGAGAGAGAGAGAGAGAGAGAGAGAGAGAGAGAGAGAGAGAGAGAGAGTAAAAAAATAGAAAAAACGAGATAGAGTATAGAAAATGACAAACTAGAGAGAAAGAGAGAGAAAAGAAAATGAGAAAAAAAAACCGAGAAAAAATAATAACAAAAATAAGAGAAAGAAAAAGAAAAAAAAAAAAACGAACCAGAGAGAGAGAGAGAGAGAGAGAGAGAGAGAGAGAGAGAGAGAGAGAGAGAGCAACACCACCACCACCAACACCACCAGTCAGAAACCCACAAGAAGAGGAGGAGGAGGGCATGTCCACCTAAACTATCCCGGAAACTCTTTATTTTGTGTCAGATAATGAACAATTCCACGCCGCCATGAGTTGGAAGCCGGCCAGGGACAGGGAGAAGTATGGCGTGGGTGAGTGGGCGCGGGGAGAGGCGTGGGAGAGCCAGGGAGAGGGAGAAATCAGGGAGAGAAGAGATGGGTGCGGGAGGAAGAGAGAGAGAGGAGAGTACAGTTTGTTTATTTATTTTTTTTTTTATTGTTTTGTTTGCCGTTCATTGTAAAGAGAGAGAGAGAGAGAGAGAGAATAATTGTTTACGTGAGATAGAGATAGAGAGAATAATTGTTTACAAGAGAGAGAGAGAGAGAATTGTTTACGTTTGTGTTGTATTGAGGTTAAGTGGAGAGAGAGAGAGAGAGAGAGAGGTTAGGTAAGGTGTGGTTAGGTAAGGTTAGGTTTGGTTAGGAAAGGTTAGGTGTTGTTAGGAAAGGTTAGGAAAGGTTAGGTGTGGTTAGGAAAGGTTAGGTTTGGTTAGGAAAGGTTAGGTTTGGTTAGGAAACGTTAAAGGTGTGGTTAGGAAAGGTTAGGTTTGGTTAGGAAACGTTAAAGGTGTGGTTAGGAAAGGTAAGGTGTGGTTAGGAAAGGTTAGGTGTGGTTAGGAAAGGTTAGGTGTGGTTAGGAAAGGTTAGGTGTGGTTAGGAAAGGTTAGGTTTGGTTAGGAAAGGTTAGGTGTGGTTAGGAAAGGTTAGGTTTGGTTAGGAAAGGTTAGGTTTGGTTAGGAAAGGTTAAAGGTGTGGTTAGGAAAGGTTAGGTTTGGTTAGGAAAGGTTAAAGGTGTGGTTAGGAAAGGCTAGGTGTGGTTAGGTTAGGTTACAAGAAAAAGGTAAAATAGTTGATAGCTATAAAGAATTATTAACACAGCGTGGTATTTTTAAGGCTTCACCGTAACCAACATCATTTTAATCTTCTCATCATGTACAGCTTTGCATTTTGAGTCATTTGAACCCACACATACCTGACCTTACCTAACCTAACCTAACCTTACCTGACCTTACTTTACCTGACCTTACGTAACCTAACCCATACATACCTCACCTAACCTAACCTTACCTGACCTTATTTTACCTGACCTTACCTAACCTAACCTAACCTAACCTAACCCATACATACCTCACTTGACCTTACGTAAGCTGTGGACTTTACTTAACAATACCTAATCCATGCCGGCCCTAACCTAACCATTCCTAACCTGTGTATTGAGACCTTGATGCCATTTCTAGTTATGAGTGGCTGTTGCTTTATAAATGGAATGTAAAGGTCAAACTACAAGTGATTTATCAGTATTCTGGGCTCTAATGGAGGACGCAATGAGCTCTAACATCTTAAATTGTTCGCTGGTTAAATTAAAGGAAGTTTTGGTCGCCGTGGTACAGTGGAACCATGCATGCTTTGTGGTCTGAGAGGTCTCCAAGGGCATGGGTTCGAATCCTGTCCACTCGTGTCTCTGTCTCTCTCTCCGTCTCCGTCTCTGTGTCCGAGCCATTTAAAATCCTCCCAACACACAGACTAATACCCCTCTCTCTCTCTCTCTCCTCTCCCTCTCTCTCCCAGCCATCTACAACTACAGTGGCATCAGTGACTCGTGCATCAAGCTCAATGTTGGAGACACAGTGCACATACAAGAGGAGCTGGACGGCTGGTTCTTCGGGTACAGTCTGCAGAACAGCGCCACCAGGGGAGTGTTTCCTAAGTCCTTCATACAGGTGAGAGGGAGGGAAGGAGGGGTGAGGGTGGGGTGAGAGTGAGAGAGAGGGAGGGGTGAGAGTGTGGAAGAGAGAGAGAGAGACAGACAGAGAGAGAGAGAGAAAGAGAAGAGAGAGAGAGAGAGAGAGAGAGAGAGAGAGAGAGAGAGAGAGAGAGAGAGAGAGAGAGAGAGAGAGAGACAGACAGACAGACAGACAGACAGACAGACAGACAGACAGACAGACAGACAGACAGAGAGAGAGAGAGAGAGAGAGAGAGAGAGAGAGAGAGAGAGAGAGAGAGAGAGACAGACAGACAGACAGACAGACAGACAGACAGAAATAGAGACACAGACACCATTAATACACACTAACCACCACCACCACCACCACCACCACCACAGATCCGAGAATGCATTGTGGACAAGACAGGGCCGGTGGAGGTGGTGTCGCCGCGCCTCCCCCCCATCGTGCAGGAGGTGACGGCCGTGCTGAGGGAGTGGGGGATACTGCTCAGAAAGTTGTACCTGGTGAGTGTGATGGAGGAGGAGCAGTGAAGTGAAGGAGACAGAAAGGATTGGTTAACCCTTACACAGGAACGTGACTCCACCTGGGGTCACTAGTTACTGGTAAAGAAGAAGGTTGCCATTTTTCCCACACACCTGGCTCCAGGGTGTGTGGGTCATCAGATCTAGAGGAGGACAGCCGGGCTCCATGCTGGTGATGCTCTTTCCCTCCTAAGTCTAGGGTGTGACACCAGGTGGACCCACAAAGTCTGTTTGTGAAATATTGACTCATGATCATACGTTATCTTTGATGGGTAAATTTTAGATGTGGCATCCCTCTGGATTGTGTGATGAGAGAACACAGCAGCTGTTGGTTGAGCACACTGTAGATGTCACTGCTGCAATAACATTCACTGAAGCTTATTAGTCAGTCAGCTGACCTGGTTTTTTATAAAAAATCACATTTTCCTGAATCAGCTTTGTTTTGTTGAGGTCACCGTGCACAATTGGGCTGGAGAGCATACAATTTATAAATGATTTAGCAATAATGGTTAATTAATGTGTTCAAGCAAAAGTTATCATGATAAACCATGTTGTGGGTATGCAGGTTATGTTTATTTGTTTATTTACTTGTTTATTTATCAAAATTGTTCATTTTCATTTGGTCGGAGCACCACAGTTGTGAAGCAAATAAGGAATGACACAATTTCTTACAAACACAAACCATTTTACTCACAGAACATTAAATTTTCTTACTTTCATTTCCAAAGATTACTTTTTGTATGGTATGTGCCAGTCACTATTTTTTTCAATATTTAAAAAAAATAAAGCATGAAAATTCAATATGAACATAAATTTGTATGTTTTTACTTTCATCGTGCAACAAAATGTTTTCTTCAAATCTGATCAAGTGCAACTCAATAAAGATGATCCAAATTGTTTTTTTTCAATATTTTTTCAATGTGTCCAAATGGAGTGAGGACAGTTAGTGTGAGTGAAATTGGGTATTCCCGTTAAAGGTTTAAAAGAGAAGGAAGAAGATGAAAGGGAAAAGGAATGAAAATTAAAGAAAAAAAGTAAAATGAAATCTCTCCACATCACTCATCCATCTTCATCTCTCTCCCTCCCCCTGCAGGAGCACAATAAGCACTTTGACTTCCTGAAGGAGACCATGCTGGAGCTGCACGCCATGAGGAGGAGGGTGCTCTCCGGGAAACTGCCCGTCGATGAGCTCAAGAAGATCAAACAAGGCATCACCAGGAGGATTGATCGACTTAATGCGTACGTTTGTGTGTTGGTTGCTGTTTGTGTGTGTGTGTGTGTGTGTGTGTGTGTGTGTGTGTGTGTGTGAGAAAGAGAGAGAGAGAGAGTGCGTTTGAATATTACGGCCATATTTACACCAATTTGCCTGTGATTTGAGTTTAATACATTTTGCAAGCAACAGAAAGATAGAAAAACAAGAACAAACAAACAGAGACGCACTACTACTACTACTACTACTACTACTACTACTACTACTACTACTACTACTACTACTACTACTACTACTACTACTACTGCAGGAAGCTTGGTCTGGATCTGGTGGTGAGGGACGAGAGTGGCAACATCCTTAACCCGGCCATCACCTCTGCCGTCAAACTGTTCCGACACCACCAAGATGCCTCGGAAAAACTGTCTAAGGTAGAGTGTGTGTGTGTGTGTGTGTGTGTGTGTGTGTGTGTGTGTGTGTGTGTGTGTGTGTGTGTGTGTGTGTGTGTGTGTGTGCATTTGGGTGTGTTTTAGGTGTGGTAGTGTGTGTGTGTCTGTATGTGTGTGTGTGTGTGTTTGTGTGTGTTTTATGTGTGTTTGTGTGTGTTTTATGTGTGTTTGAGTGTGGTAAGATGCATTTAGGTGTGTTTTAGGTGTGGTAGTGTGTGTTTGTGTATGTATGTGTGTGTGTGTGTGTTTTGAGTGTGTTTGTGTGTGTTTTATGTCTTTGAGTGTGGTAAGGTGCATTTAGGTGTGTTTTAGGTGTGTGTGGTAGTGTGTTAATGATTTCCGACAAGGTCAAATGAGATTATCTATTTGTATGTAGTTAACGTTTTGTGGTAGGATTAAGAAAAAAGGAAAGTTATTTGTTTATCCAGTAAGATTTAGAATAGAAGAGAAAAAAAATAGAACATAACAAGGATAATATTTTCTCGTCTCTTTATATTTAGTTGATATTTTGTAGTGGGATTAAAAAAAAAAAGAGTTATTTATATTTAGCAATGTGAGATTTATATAGCAATGCATAATATTTCCTTCTCTCCTGCGTATGTCTCTCCCAGCCACCCAAAAAAGTAAGTAGACAAATAAGATGATAAATAGAATGATAAACTGAATAAAAAAAGATCAAGAATATAAGGAACATGTAAAGAAAGTTGTAAATAATAAACAACAATTAAAGTCTGCAATAAAGCTGTAGAAAATCACCAAATAGTCACCAGAAGGAATGAAGAAACATGTTACTGAAGGGATTAACTGACTAGCAATAGGTACAATAAACTCTAACCCCCTCCTGGCTGGTACAGAGGTAACGCGCTGGCCTGGCATTGCTAAGGTCGGCGGAGTGAGTCTTGCTAGGGGTGGTGAGGATAAGGCAGTGGCTGAGTGGATGGTTGGTGAGCGTGGGACAGGGCAAAGAGTGACGTGTTGGTAATGGTGAGGATAAGGCAGTGGCTGAGTGGATGAGGTGGTGAGCGTGGGACAGGGCAGAGAGTGACGTGTTGGTAATGGTGAGGATAAGGCAGTGGCTGAGTGGATGAGGTGGTGAGCGTGGGACAGGGCAAAGAGTGACGTGTTGGTAATGGTGAGGATAAGGCAGTGGCTGAGTGGATGAGGTGGTGAGCGTGGGACAGGGCAGACAGTGACGTGTTGGTAATGGTGAGGATAAGGCAGTGGCTGAGTGGATGGTTGGTGAGCGTGGGACAGGGCAGAGAGTGACGTGTTGGTAATGGGGAGGATAAGGCAGTGGCTGAGTGGATGAGGTGGTGAGCGTGGGACAGGGCAGAGAGTGACGTGTTGGTAATGGTGAGGATAAGGCAGTGGCTGAGTGGATGAGGTGGTGAGCGTGGGACAGGGCAGAGTGACGTGTTGGTAATGGTGAGGATAAGGCAGTGGCTGAGTGGATGAGGTGGTGAGCTTGGGACAGGGTAGACAGTGACGTGTTGATAATGGGGAGGCTTAACCCCTTCAGTACCTTGACACATCTTCACTATTTGTTGATTTTGTACAGCTTCAGAAAGTTATGTGGGGATTAAAATAGTGAGGACTGTGGACCATTAACCTTCTGACCTTCTTGGGACCTTGCTATTATAAAGAAAACCGTCTAATTGCATCTAAAACTCATGGTAAAATTGCCTCCCAGTACTGAAGGGGTTAATGGTGCTTACAAATACTCTTTAGGTTATTTACAGGTGCTATAGGCCAGGAAATAGAAAAATAGAAGAAGAAAAGGTAAAAAGAGAAAGGGTGTTTATTATGAGGTTTCTGGTGAGGTTGGAGTGCCACAGTGAGGTATTGGGTTCGCCTGGCTGGTGTTCTGGGTACCGTAACTGAACACTAACGCACTGTAACTAATTTTTAACTTTAAGCCAAATGTGAAAGTTACAGTCTTCGCTATTTTAACCTCTTCAGTACTGGGATGCATTTTTACCTTGAGATTTGTGTGCCATTAGACCATTTTATTGACATTAGGAAGGGTCTATGGAGGGCAGAAGATTAATGGCCACAGTCTTCACTATTTTAACCCCTTCAGTACTGGGATGCATTTTTACCTTGAGATTTGTGTGCCGTTAGACCATTTTATTGACATTAGGAAGGGTCTATGGAGGTCTATGGAGGGCACAAGATTAATGGCCACAGTCTTCACTATTTTAACCTCTTCAGTACTGGGACACATTTTTACCATGAGATTTGTGTACCATTAGACCATTTTACTGACATTAGGAAGGGTGTATGGAGGGCACAAGATTAATGGCCACAGTCTTCACTATAAAATTGCCAAATAGTGAGCAGAATGAATATAAAAACGTGTTATACTACTGAAGGGGTTAAGCGACTATGAGGTTATGTACAGTAAGCTCTCTAAATTAACCCCCCTTTAAATCAAACTTAAATATAAATCTCACTAACCCACACACCTGCACAGGGGGAGAGCAGTACCCCGGAGGAGGCACACACCCGCCGGAAGCCACACCTCTCCTGGACCATTCTCTTCTCCATCAAGAACATTATCATCAAGGTGAGTTGTGTTGGTACCCTGCTCATACTGCTGTTGGTACCCCTGCTCATGCTGTATTTGGTACTTGTTGGTAATACTGCTAATACTATTGTTGGTAATACAGGTAACTCTTGATTTACATGATAGATCCGTTCCAAGAGGCATCGCGTATTTCAAAACAAACTTGTAATTCTCCTAAGAAACACTAAATACATAAACCCATCATGCTGATTTAATAGATCATAATATTTCTTCGGTTTATTAACAAAAATGCGTCAATTAAACACATATAAATTAAGAGTTATCTGTACTCCTAATACTACTGTTGGTGCTAATGCTGAGGTGTGTGTGGGGTGTGTCGCTTCAGGTGAGAACTGCATGAATAATGGACAGATCTTTTCACTCTGCCTCTAGAACCATCAAAAC
The DNA here is from genome assembly GCF_017591435.1 of Portunus trituberculatus. NCBI lineage: Eukaryota > Metazoa > Arthropoda > Malacostraca > Decapoda > Portunidae > Portunus > Portunus trituberculatus. The sequence continues at coordinate 6,044,800 of NC_059255.1, read as the reverse complement.
ACCTTAAAAGCTTGTGTCAGTTTGAATGAAGCCTTTGGAAATGAGGTGAAACACAAAACTTTTCACTCTGCCTCTAGAACCATCAAAACACCTTAAAAGCTTGTGTCAGTTTGAATGAAGCCTTTGGAATTGTGGGGGTGAAGCACAAAACTGTTTCAGAAGTTATGTATTAATTAACAGATACAAAGAATCTTAATCTAAACACACACAGTTTTTTTTTTTTTTCTTTTTTCACACACAAGAGGGAGACCTGCCAAGAGCAACAAAACATTAAAAAAAAAAAAAAATGATGGAATTAGCTAAAAGATTGGGACAAATGTACATTATGCCCCTCTCCTAAAGCACCCTTCCCCCACAGGTAACCAGGGACACTTACCCACAAACACACCCCAAAACACACACACATCCAAGCACACCCCAAATGCAGCCAAAACACACCCAAACACACCTCAAAACACTCTAACACACACCAATGTATCCCAAATGCAGCCCAAACACACCCAAACATATCCAAACACACCCCAAAACGCACTTACACACCCCAAAACACACTTACACACACCAATACACCCAAACACACTCCAAAACACACCTACACACACCAACACACCCCAAAACACCCAGAACACACCCAAACACACCCCAAAACATACTTACACACACCAATACACTTCAAACACACCTTAACCTAACGTAATGTATCTTAACCCACCCTTCCCCACAGGTACCCGAGGACACTGAGATATCGCTGGGTCTGTACATAGGCGACCCGCGGGAGGGAAAGGAGCGCCCACTGACAGAGTCCTTCATCATTCCTTGGACTGATGGAGGATACACACAAGATCTCACCTTCCTCGACGAACTCAAGTGCTTGTTCACGGTGAGTTGCACAAACTTACTGGCAGTCCTCAGTCACCCCTAAACCTCCCTAAAACATCCACAAACACTCCTAAACATCCTCAAACACACCCAAAATATCTACAAACATCCACAAACACACCCAAAACATCCACAAACATCAATAAACACCCCAAATTAATCCATAAACCCTCAAAATTACCTTAAAAACATCCTCAAACATCCACAAACACTCCTTAAAACATCCATAAACACCCTCAAACACCCTGAACATCCTGTAAAACATCCACAAACACCCAAAAATGACCCATTAACCCTCAAATTGCCCTTTAAAACACCCTCAAACACCCAAAAACATCCAAAACACCCATAAACATCTTTAAAACACCCAAAGCACCCCCATAATATACCCAAAAACACCGTCAAAACACCCAAAGCATCCCCAGAAACACCCAATAAAAACAGAAACAAATCTCAAACACCCCCAGAAACCCCCAAAATACCCTCAAACTCCCAAAACACCCCTAAATCATCCTGAAATCCCCAAAATGCCCCAAAACACACCTAAAAACCCTTAAACACCCTCAAACACCCCAAAATATTATACAACACCCTCAAACACCCAAAAATGCAAAATATCCCAAAAAACATCGAAAAACACCCACAAACACCCCAAAATACTCCAAAACACCACAAAAACACCACAAAACACTCAAAAACACCCTCAAACACCCCCAAATGCCATGTAAACACCTCAAAACACCCCCACAGGACCTCAACACCCACACACTGGAGAACAACCAGGTGTGGCTCATTGGAACAGTGATTCGGCATGGCTGTATGGCTGTCAAGGAGATGGACCCCAGGAAGTCAATGGCTGGGCAGGGGAAGAAGACAATGCTTACCACATCTGACTTCTTAAGGAGGTTCGTGGTGGTGGTGGTGGTGGTGGTGGGAAGGTTTTGTATATCTATTTTTATCTATTTTATTTTCTATGTAAGGGTTTAAGAATATAGGCTTCAAGATTAACCCCTCCTGATTTTTTAAGGTTTGGTGGTGGTGGTGGTGGTGGTGGTGGTGGTGTTTAAGATGTGTTTGTGTGTCTGTTTCTCTATTGATTTATCTTTCTGTCTGTCTGTCTATCTGTGTGTGTGTGTGTGTGTGTGTGTTTGGATTAAGGTTCTTTTGTATCAATTAATTAATGTATAACTTCTTTCTCTTCCTCCTCCTCTTCCTTTTCTCTTCTCTTTCAACAAATTCTCTTTCCATTCCTTCCTTTCTTCCCTTTCTTTCATCTTCTGTTCCTTCTTTATTTCTTCTCATCCTCTTTTCTTCCTTTCTCTCCTTGTTCTTTCATTTTTCATTCCTTTCTTCCTCATCTTTCAATCTATCCTGTTTTTCTTTCAATCCTCCTTCTCCTCCTCCTGCAGACCTTACGGCATCATCATCATGGACTTAACAGAACAGATAAGGAAGAGGAAGGAAGCAGTACTCTCAGGAACACCTCAAATGGATGACGACAACAAGAATCAACTCTTTGCTAGCATGTTTCTGTGAGTGAGAGAGAGAGAGAGAGAGAGGAGCTGTGTGGATTTCTGTGTTTGTGTTTGTTTAGGTGTTATTTGAAAGTTTAGTTTTTTTCGTTTGATAAGAATATGTTGAGTTTTTTTGTCATTATTCTACTATGTGTGTGTGTTTGTGTGTGTGAGAGAGAGAGAGAGGGAGAGAGGTGTGTGCGTTCATGTATGTATGTATGTGCGTGCGTTTAGCCATTAAAGCCTAACAAAACAACACATTTTTAGTCAAATTCGATACAAGAAACCAAACATCATTCACTTACGTTACAGCTATTTCTTTACAACCATGTGTGTGTGTGTGTGTGTGTGTGTGTGTGTGTGTGTGTGTGTGTGTGTGTGTGTGTGTGTGTGTGTGCATCACCTCTACACCCACCAACACCTGACACACCCGCTGGTCCTTGCAGGTGTGGGGAGAAGGAGACTATGGACATGAAGAAGCTGCTGTCAGTACGCGGGGACACCACCAAAGACAAGATGGGCTTTCAAGGCATCTGGTTCACTATACAAGTCATGAATGGGGATGTGAAGCAGGTCCGTGTGTGTGTGTGTGTGTGTTTTGGGGACGTTTAGGGGTGTTTTGGGGGTAGTGTATGTGTGTGTGTGTGTGTGTGGGATGACTATGGAAAGTTTGTGGCAGTGTGTTTTTGGTGTTTTGGGAATATTTTTGGGGTGTTTGGGGGTTAGTGTGTGTTTTGGGGTGTTTGGGATGTTTTGTGTGTGTGTGTGTTTTTTTTTTTTTTTCTTGTTTTTATTTTTGCCCTTTTCTTTCTTTCTCTTCTTTTTCTCTGCTTTTCTGTCGTAATGGAAGATCTGCTAACTGAGGTGTGTGTGTGTGTGTGTTTCATCTTATTTTTCTGAGTTTTTGTTTCTCTGTTTCTCCTGTCTGTCTGTCTCTCTGTCTTTTGTCTCTCCTCTCTCTCTCTCTCTCTCTCTCTCTCTCTCTCTCTCTCTCTCTCTCTCTCTCTCTCTCTCTCTCTCTCTCTCTCTCTCTCTCACATCCTCTCACTCACTCATTTTCTATCTCTTTCTCTCTCTCGCAGCTGAAGGAGGCAAACTACCTTGAAGTACGAGAGGTTCCTGTGGCGTACCGTCTTGGCCTCAGCGACGTAGTGATGCCCGGCGACGTGAGGAATGATCTCTACGTCACCCTGCAAAGTGGCGAGTTCTCCCGGGGCTCCAAGACATCGGATCGCAATGTGGAGGTTACGGCGAGGGTGTGGGATGACCGTGGAAAATTTGTGCCGGTTTGTTTTGGGTGTTTTTGGGGTGTTTTGGGGGTAGTGTGTGTTTTTGGGTGTTTTTTGGGTATTTTGGGGATGTTTAGGGGCTGTTTTTGGGAGTGTTTGGAGGTGTTTTAGGGGCAGTGTGTGCTTTGGGGTATTTTTGGGATGTTTAGGGGCTGTTTTTTGGGGTGTTTGGAGGTGTTTTAGGGGTAGTGTGTGTTTTGGGGTGTTTTGGGGTAGTGTGTATTTTGGGGATGCTTAGGGGCTGTTTTTTGGGGTGTTTGGAGGTGTTTTAGGGGTAGTGTATGTTTTTGGGATGTTTTTGGGGTGTTTAGGGGGTAGTGTGTGTGTGTGAGGGGGGTTATTCTTTGGGGTGTTTTGTGGGGGGGTTAGTGTTTGTGTCTGGGTGTGTGTGTGTGTGTGGTGTGTTTTGATGGGGTGTTTTGTGTGTGACTCTAACTCTTAACTGTAACAGGAAAAAAAGAAAGAAAATAAGGGAACTAGCAATAGAAAGAAAACCTAACCTAACCTAACCTAACCACCCCATACCACCTCCCAGGGCGTGATCACCAGGGTTGCCGCAAGGGTCCGCTGGATGACTATCGGTCCGTCACATACCACCACGAACCAAAGCCACGCTGGGCCGAGACTTTCAAGATAGCCTTGCCCGTTGAGGAATTTAAAAAGGCTCATATTAAATTTACCTTCAGACACAGGTGCGTTGAGTGTGTGTGTGTGTGTGTGTGTGTGTGTGTGTGTGTGTGTGTGTGTGTGTGTGTGTTTCTCTCCCATATGTGTTTCTTTTCTCTCCCTTTCTCTCCAGTGTGTGTGTGTGTGTTCTCTCTCTCTCTCTCTCTCTCTCTCTCTCTCTCTCTCTCTCTCTCTCGCTCTCTTTGTGTGTGTGTGTGTCAGCCATTCAGTCAGTCAGTCAGCCAGTCATGCAGTCAGCCAACCATTCAGTCAGTTAGTCAGTCAGTCAGTCAATAATTTAAAGTGAATAAGGAGATGATAAAGAAGAAGAAAAAAAATCAGATTACAAGAAGAGGAAGGAAGAGGAAAAAGAAGAGGAGGAGGAGGAGGAGGAGGAGGAGAGTCTCACCCAATCACCCAATGAAAAAAAAGAGTTCAAGAAGATGACAATGAAAAAGAAGTAGAAAGAAGAAAAAGAAGAGGAGGAGAAGGAGAGGAAGAAGAAGAGGAGGAGGAGGAGGAGGAGGAGACATTTACCTAATCCCCAAACACCCCAAACACTCCAATCAACTAATCCAAACGCCCTTTACAGATCCACAAACGACGCGAAGGACAAAAGCGAGAAACCATTTGCCATGGCCTTTGTCAAGCTGATTCAGAAAAACGGCACTACGCTCCAGAACACTGACCATGAACTCATTGTCTACAAGGTGAGGAGGAGGAGGAGGAGGAGGAAGAGCAAGAGGAGGAGGAAGAGGAGGAGGAGGAGGAGGAGGACATTTCATAAACTCTTACTTTTTTTTTTTAATGAGGAGGAGGAGGAGGAGAAGGAGGAAGAGGAGAAGGAGTAAGAAGAGGAGGAGTAAGAGGAGGAGGAGGAGTAAGAAGAGGAGAAGGAGTAAGAAGAGGAGGAGTAAGAAGAGGAGGAGGAGTAAGAAGAGGAGGAGGAGGAGGGAAGAGGAGGAGGAGGAGGACAACATTTCATAAACTCTACACTTTTTTTTCTTATTATGAGGAAGAGTAGTAGTAGTAGTAGTAGTAGTAGTAGTAGTAGTAGTAGTAGTAATAGTAGTAGTAGTAATAGTAGTAGTAGTAAGAGAACATTTGATAAACTATACACTATTTTTATTTCTGCTATGAGGAAATAAAAATAAATTAATTATGGAGGGAAACAAGTCATTTATTTTGGTGGTGTAATAGTAAGAAGCCTTTTTTTTGTAGTGTTTTGTCAATAAGAAGCCATAAAAAGCCATTAATTGTGGTGTTTTGACAGTAACGAGCCATTTATTTGGATGTTGTGACAATAACAACCCATTTATTTACATGTTTTGAGAGAAAGAAGCCATTTTTTTTATTATTTTGAGAGAGAAGCCAGATATTGTATTATTTTGAGAGAAGGAAGCCATTTTTGTGTTATTTTGAGAGAGAGAGCCATTTATTAAGGCATTTTGACAGAAAATAGCCATAAGGAACTATGTAATTTTGGTTTTAAGACAGAAAGAAGTAATTTTTTGTGTTGTAAGGAAAAGAAGCCATTTATTGAAGTGTTTTGACAGTAAGAAACCAGAAAACTATTTAATTTTTGTGTAAAGACAAAAAGAAGCCATTTTTATGGTGATGTAAGAAAAAGAAGCCATTTATTTAAGTTTTTACAGTAAGAAGCCATTTTTTGAGGTATATTGACAGTAAGAAACCATAATAAACCATTTAATTTTGGTGTAAAAGGCAGAAAGAAGCCATTTTTTGTGTTATTTTGAGAGAAAAGCCATTTATTGTATCATTTTGAGAAAGAAGTCATTTATTGAGATGTTTTGACAGAAAATAGCCATAAGGAACCATTTAATTTTAACGTTAAGACAGAAAGAAGCCATTTTTTGAGGTGTAAGAAAGAGAAGCCATTTATTTAAGTTTTAACAGTAAGAAGCCATTTATTGAGGTGTTTTGACAGTAAAAACCATAAGAAACCATTTAATTTTGGTGTTAAGACAGAAATAAGCCATTTTTTGTGTAATTTTAAGAGATAAAAAGCCATTTATTGCATTTTGAGAGAGAAGCCATTTATTGAGGTGTTTTTTTTTTTTTTTTTTTTTTTACATTACAAGGGCACTGGCCAAGGGCAAACACAGTGTTGGAAAAAAAAAAAATCCCGCTGGTTGCCAGGCCCTGTTAAAAGAAAAGTAGAAAGAGAAAAAACAGAAAAATCTAAAAGGAGGGTCCAGTTAACGTAAGAGGTGTCTTGACACTCCTCTTTTGAAAGAGTTTAAGTCATAGGCAGGTGGAAATACAGACACAGGTAGAGAGTTCCAGAGTTTACCAGTGTAGGGAATGAAGGAGTGAAGATACTGGTTAACTCTTGCATTAGGAAGATGGACAGAATAGGGATGAGAAGAAGTAGAGAGTCTTGTGCAGCGAGGCCGCAGGAGGGGGAAGGCATGCAGTTAGCAAGTTCAGAAGAGCAGACAGCATGAAAACAGCGGTAGAAGACAGATAAAGATGCAACATTGCGGCGGTGACTTAAAGAATCAAGACAGTCAGTTAGAGGAGAAGAGTTGATAAGACGAAAAGCTTTAGATTCCACCTTGTTTAGTAAAGCTGTGTGTGTGGATCCCCCCCAGACATGAGAGCCATACTCCATACACGGGCGGATAAGGCCCTTGTACAGAGCAAGCAGCTGGGAGGGAGAGAAAAATGGACAGAGAGAAGCCATTTATTGTATTATTTTGAGAGAAAGAAGCCATTTATTGAGGTGTTTTGACAGAGAAGCCATTTATTGTGGTGTTTTGAGAGAGAAGCCATTTATTGTGTTGATTTTGACATAGAAGCCATTTATTGTGGTGTTTTGACAAAGAGAAGCCATTTATTGAGGTGTTTTGACAGAGAAGCCATTTATTGAGGTGTTTTGACAGAGAGAAGCCATTTATTGTGGTGTTTTGACAGAGAGAAACCATTTATTGTATTATTTTGAGAGAAAGAAGCCATTTATTGAGGTGTTTTGACAGAGAAGCCATTTATTGAGGTGTTTTGACAGAGTAGCCATTTATTGACGTGTTTTGACAGAGAAGCCATTTATTGTGGTGTTTTGACAGAGAGAAACCATTTATTGTATTATTTTGAGAGAAAGAAGCCATTTATTGAGGTGTTTTGACAGAGAAGCCATTTATTGAGGTGTTTTGACAGAGAGAAGTCATTTATTGTGTTGATTTTGACAGAGAGAAGCCATTTATTGTATTACTTTGAGAGAAATAATCCATTTATTGAAGTGTTTTGACAGAGAAGCCATTTATTGAGGTGTTTTGACAGAGAGGAGCCATTTATTGAGATGTTTTGACAGAGAGAAGCCATTTATTATATTATTTTGAGAGAAAGAAGCCATTTATTGTGGTGTTTTGAGAGAAAGAAGTCATTTATTGAGGTGTTTTGACAGAGAAGTCATTTATTGAGGTGTTTTGACAGAGAGAAGCCATTTATTGAGGTGTTTTGACAGAGAAAGAAGCCATTTATTGTGGTGTTTTGACAGAGAGAAGCTATTTATTATATTATTTTGAGAGAAAGAAGCCATTTATTGTGGTGTTTTGAGAGAAAGAAGTCATTTATTGAGGTGTTTTGACAGAGAGAAGCCATTTATCGTGTGTGTGAGTGCTTTGATTGTTTTGGTTGGCAGATTGACAACAAGAAGTGGTCTGACAACGACTCAAGTTACCTGGGGCTGCCGTGGCTGAGGCTGCCGGGGGAGGAGTATGGCAAGACATGGCAGTTTGGCATCGCTCCATCACTCAAAGACAACTTCACCATCTGCACCACCTTCTGCTCCACCAAACTCACTCAAAATGGTGCGTCAGTGTGTGTGTGTGTGTGTGAACTGAAGAAAGTGAAAAATTAAAGAAAAGTAATTAATCTTTTTATAATATTGGTTGTGTGTGTGTGTGTGTGTGTGATCAAACTCTACCAAAGCATGCCAAATTTTATGAAAACACTAAAACCTCACCCAAAACATACCAAAAACTCGTCCAAAACACACTAAAACACACACAAAAAAACAGCCAAACACACCAAAAACACATCAAAACCACCAAAAACACATTAAAACACCAAATCTCCCAAAGGCACACCAAAAACACACCAAAATGCTCATAAGCTCACCAAAACACACAAAATTATTAGCAAAACACACCCAAAACACAGTAAAACACACCAAAACACACTAAAACACTTACATTCTCACCAAACCCCACCAAAACATACCAAAAAATGCACAAAACAAACCAAAAACACATGAACCCCATCAAAACACACTTAAAACACATCAAAACACCTAAAAAACACATCAAAACACCCAATAACACCTAAACCACACCAAAACACACCAAAACACACCCAAACACACAGTCCTTACTCACAGTCCTATACAACCTTATTTCCCTCCTGCAGGTGACCTCCTAAGGCTGCTGGAGTGGGGCTGGCATGGGTCACAGGGCGGGGCGGAGCTGGAGGCGTGTCTGCAGGGGCTTGTCAGAGTCCCAGCGGATGAATTGATGGTGTTTCTGCAGGATACTCTGGATGTGTTGCTGGAAATCCTAATGAATAATAGCACAGGGGATTACAGCGACAATAAGGTGTTTGAGGCCCTGGTGAGTGTTTCTGGGGGTGTGTGTGGGTGTTCGAGGCATGTGTGTGTGTGCTTGTGTGTTTCTGGGGGTGTTTGGGTGTGTTTTTTGAGTGTTTTGAGTGTGTTTGTGTGTGTTGGGTGTTTATGTGTGTGTTTTGAGTGTTTCTGGGGGTGTGCGTGGGTGTTCGAGGCATGTGTGTGTGTGCTTGTGTGTTTCTGGGGGTGTTTGGGTGTGTTTTTTGAGTGTTTTGAGTGTGTTTGTGTGTTTTGAATGTGTTTGTGTGTGTTGGGTGTTTATGTGTGTGTTTTGGGTGTTTCTGGTTGTGTTTGGGTGTGTTTTGAGTGTTTCTGTGTTTCTGGGGGTGTTTGGGTGTATTTTTGAGTGTGTGTGTGTTTCTGGGCATGTTTGGGTGTGTTTTGAGTGTTTGTGTGTGTTTCTAGGGGTGTGTTGGGTGTTTGTGTGTGTGTGTGTTCTCTGGTGTGTGTGGGTGTTTGAGACATGTGTGTGTGTTTCTGGGGGTGCTTGGGTGTGTTTTTGAGTGTTTCTGTGTGTTTTTGGGGGTGTTTGGGTGTGTTTTGAGTGTTTCTGTGTTTCTGGGGATGTTTGGGTGTGTTTTGAGTGTTTCTGAGTGTTTCTGGGGGTGTGTTGTGTGTTTGAGGCATGTGTATGTGTTTGTGTGTGTTTCTGGGGGTGTATGTGTGTGTGTATGAAGTCTCTATCAGAAATACAGTGATAAATGCCTCCTCCTCCTACTACTACTACTACTACTACTACTACTACTACTACTACTACTACTACTACTACTACTACCACCACTTTTTCAGGTTTACGTCATCACCATTGCCACAGACAAGAACAAGCATGAGGCATTCCAACCGGTTCTGGACACGTACATACAGCAAAACTTCCACGCTGCACTGGCTTACAAGTACGTGGTGATGGGAATGAATGAAGGGACAGTTTAGTGCAGTGTCCCCTCAATTTTGTTTATTTCATTTATTTGATTGTTTGATTATTATTACTTTTTATTCTGAAGGGATGTGAGGGGAATGAGGGGACACTTTAGTGCAGTTTCCCCTCGATTTATTTATTATTTATTTTTGTTTGATCTATTTGTTTTCTTGTTACTCTAAGGGGGGAAGTGAGGGGAATAAAGGACAGATTAGTGCAGTGTCCCTGAAACATCCTTAAGAACTGACGTCACTTATTGTTTCTCCTGTTAATAATGCAGAAATGTTGTTAATCTGCCACTAGAACCACAAAAACACCCTTAAAACCCACGTCACTTATTGTTTCTCCTGTTAATAATGCAGAAATGTTGTTAATCTGTCACTAGAACCACAAAAACACCCTTAAAAACCCACGTCACTTATTGTTTCTCCTGTTAATAATGCAGAAATGTTGTTAATCTGCCACTAGAACCACAAAACACCCTTAAAACCCACGTCACTTATTGTTTCTCCTGTTAATAATGCAGAAATGTTGTTAATCTGTCACTAGAACCACAAAAACACCCTTAAAAACCCACATCACTTATTGTTTCTCCTGTTAATAATGCAGAAATGTTGTTAATCTGTCACTAGAACCACAAAACACCCTTAAAACCCACGTCACTTATTGTTTCTCCTGTTAATAATGCAGAAATGTTGTTAATCTGTCACTAGAACCACAAAACACCCTTAAAACCCACGTCACTTATTGTTTCTCCTGTTAATAATGCAGAAATGTTGTTAATCTGTCACTAGAACCACAAAACACCCTTAAAACCCACGTCACTTATTGTTTCTCCTGTTAATAATGCAGAAATGTTGTTAATCTGTCACTACAACCACAAAAACACCCTTAAAAACCCACGTCACTTATTGTTTCTCCAGTTAATAATGCAGAAATGTTGTTAATCTGTCACTAGAACCACAAAACACCCTTAAAAACCCACGTCACTTATTGTTTCTCCTGTTAATAATGCAGAAATGTTGTTAATCTGTCACTAGAACCACAAAACACCCTTAAAACCCACGTCACTTATTGTTTCTCCTGTTAATAATGCAGAAATGTTGTTAATCTGTCACTAGAACCACAAAACACCCTTAAAACCCACGTCACTTATTGTTTCTCCTGTTAATAATGCAGAAATGTTGTTAATCTGTCACTAGAACCACAAAACACCCTTAAAACCCACGTCACTTATTGTTTCTCCTGTTAATAATGCAGAAATGTTGTTAATCTGTCACTAGAACCACAAAACACCCTTAAAACCCACGTCACTTATTGTTTCTCCTGTTAATAATGCAGAAATGTTGTTAATCTGTCACTAGAACCACAAAAACACCCTTAAAAACCCACGTCACTTATTGTTTCTCCTGTTAATAATGCAGAAATGTTGTTAATCTGTCACTAGAACCACAAAAACACCCTTAAAAACCCACATCACTTATTGTTTCTCCTGTTAATAATGCAGAAATGTTGTTAATCTGCCACTAGAACCACAAAAACACCCTTAAAAAACCCACATTACTTCAACTAGACCCTTTGAAAAAACTAGACTTAACACTTAGAAATAGTTACCTAGCCATTACTCTCACTCACTCTCTCATCTCACTCTGTCACTCTCTCCCACAGCCGGTTGATCTACGTTTTGAAATATTACGTGCAGGAAGGCGAAAAAGCAACTGATGAGAACAAAAAACGGGATTCGCAAGAAACTCGACGAGCAGAAGAACTAAGGGAGATGGAGATAATGAGACGCAATGAGGAGAAAGGAACGAAGAAGGAGGAGAAGGCGCTGAGGAAGAGTGGGGAGGAGAAGGAGCTGGGGAGGAGGGAGGAGGAGGTGAAGGAGGAAGAGAATTTGAGGAGGGATGACTGGCAGGAGACACTGAAAAGATCCATGAAGTGTTTGCAGTACATTTTCCGCTTCATTATTCGCTCCAGACAGCTGTTTGTCGAGTGAGTGTTTGTGTGTGTGTGTGTGTTTTTTTTTTTTTTTTTTTCTCATTTGTTCCAGACAGTTGTTTGTCGAGTGAGTGTTTGTGTGTTTGTTTTGGTGTTTGAGTGTGTTTGTTTTTCTTTCTTTTTTGTTTTTCTTTTCTTTCATTTTACCACACCAAACCAATCTTTACCACACCAAACCAATCTTTTCACCAAACCACCATACCACACCACAAACTAAATCTTTTCACCACACCAAACCACCACAAACCAATCTTTTCACCACACAAAACCACGACAAACCAATTCTTTTCACCACAAACCAATCTTTCACCACCAAACCACCACACCACAAACTAATCTTTTCACCACAACAAACTAATCTTTTCACCACACCAAACCACAACAAACTAATACCAAACCACCACACCAAACCACCACACCAAACTATCACACCAAACCACCACACCACAAACTAATCTTTTCACCACAGTTTGAATGGAAGGGGTCAGGAGGAGTTTGAGAAGAGCTTGAAGGACTTACTAGACAGCATGGCAGACTTGATGACCAACACATCGAACTCCACCCTCACCGTACAAGCTCAGTGTCTGCGTTCCATCACCACTGCTATTCCTGACATCATCACCAGTTTTAGCCCTGTCCAGCTCAGGTGAGAGGGAGAGAGAGAGAGAGAGAGAGGTGAAGCATAGAGTGTGTGTATGTGTGTGTGTTTGTAAGAAAGAAAGTTTGTGTTTTTGTGTGTGTGTGTGAGTGTGGAGAGGGAGAGGAGAGGAGATAGTGTGTGTGTGTGTGTTTGTAATAGAGAGAGAAATGGAGTTAAAGACAGTGTGTTTTTGTGTGTGTGTGAGAGAGAGAGAGAGAGAGAGAGTTTGTGTATGTGTGTGTGTATTTACCAAGCAGTGACATACAGGAAACAAAGAGAGAGAGAGAGAGAAAGAGAAAGAGAAAGTGAGAATGACTGAGAGAAACACACATACACACCCAACCCAACACACCCAACCCAACCTAACCTAACTTAACCTAACCCCATTCCAGCCTGATCCTGGCGCGCATGGTTGACAACTTACATCTATCGCGCATCCCCAAGCAGAAACTCATGACAATTAACGAAATTATACACAGTGAGCTCTTTAAGTTTCCCGAGTGTCGTCGAGTGTTGTTGCCGTGTTTCATTGGTCATCTGCATCGTCTTATGGTCTCCAACGACGAGGTATGGGGTGTTCTGGGGTGTTTCTGGGGTGTTTTTGTGTTTCTAAGATCTTTTTTCTTTTTCTAATTTCTTTTCTATCAATTTTTCTTTCTTTTTCTTCTTTTTTGTTTTCTCTTTCTCTTTCTCTTTCTTTTTATGTATTTTTTTGTGTTTCTTCCTGTTTTTTTTTTTTTTTTTCTTTATCTTATTTTTTGTGTTTGTTTTCTCTCTCTCTCTCTCTCTTTTCTCTCTCTCGCTCTCGCTCTCTCGCTTCAATTTTGTGCCTCTCTGTTTTTCTTTTTTCTTTCCGTCTTGTTCATTTTTCATTTTTTTTTCTCTCTCTTTTGGTTAATTTTTGTTTCCATTTTTTTCTTGTCTCTTTCATCTTTCTTGTCCTTCCTTCCTTCCTTCCTTCCTTTGTGTTTTTTTATATACATAATTTTATTCTGCTTTATTGAATTTCTTTTAACCAATTTTTGCTGTGTATATATTTTAGCATTTCATTTTGTACATATAGTGTTTCCCATTTTCTTTTTTGCTGTTTTTATTGACAATATTAATCATTTATTTGAACTAGAGTTGGTTGCAATATTATTTTGTTGTTGTTGTTGTTGTTTTGCTATATTAACCTAACCATAATATTTGCATGTTTATGTGAAGATTCTACTCTCTCTCTCTCTCTCTCTCTCTCTCTCTCTCTCTCTCTCTCTCTCTCTCTCTCTCTCTCTACCAAGGGAGTGCATGGCGTGAGGGCATTGCTTAGTGGCAGTAGTGGTGATGGCGATGGTGGGGGTGGTGGCGATGGCGATGGTGGTGGTGGTGGTGGTGGTTGATTAACACACCAGTAACAGCATGCTTTTTGAGACTAATGAGTGAGAGGCCTAGGGGATCGAGTGTGTTGGCACACGCCAGTGAGGCACATCACTGTGTCTGTGTGTAGCGGGACACCAAGTTGTCACACACGTCCTGCCATGCGTTGGTGTGGCAGTGTTACTGGTGTAGTCAGTGCAGTGTGTGTCACACCTTCACTCACAGTAGTGAATGGATCAGTACAGAGTGTAGTGTTGTGGTGTTGGTGTGTGTGGTGTGTAGAGACCAAAATGTCTGACGACTCAACATTTGTAATGTGACTGCCGGTAGCCGTCATGTGTCTGGCACTCCACACTCTGCCGCAGTGGTTGGTGTGCTTGGCTCCACATAAAATGGTGCCACACTGTGGTGGGGATGAGTGACAGCTGGCCACAGTGGCTTGCCACAGATTGTGGTGTGTGTGGGACACCTTCTAAACAATGGAAACTTATGGAGAGGCACATCCCCCCCATGATGCAGCACCACACAGCCACTCCTGAACAAACCACACTGACAGAGACAAGGAACTGTCATATAAAAAATGACTAAGACAATAATGAACACAAAAAAAACAAAACAAAGAAAAGAAAAAGAAAGATGAAAACAGGAACATTAATCAAGACAATAATAAAGAGAAAAAGACAAACGATCGCCACAGGGAAAGCAATACCCATGCCTCCCTCTCCCTCTCTCTCTCTCTCTCTCTCTCTCTCTCTCTCTCACACATTTTTCTTTATTTTTGTTCAATTTACCTTTGAAAATTGTCTCTTCTCATTTCTTTCTTTTATAAATCTTTCACACACACACACACACACACACACACACACACACACACACACACACACACACACACACACCTTCCTATCTGCATGGCTTCACATACAAGCCAGTCTATGTGCGTTTATGTGCATTTTAACCCCTTCCCTGTGTGTGTGCGTGTGCTTGTGTGTGTGTGTGAGTGGCCGCTGAGAGCCCTGCCGTCCTCAGATAACAGGCACGGATGTAGTGATGCGTAAAGAGAAGAAGAAAAACAAGCTCAAACAAATCTTAGACCTAGACAAGGATATTCAGTTGAAGGAGGAGAAGGAAATGAGCGAAGAGGTAAGGAATTCACTGTGTTTGGGATGGAAATTGGGCTATTTTTTTTGTGGGATTGGACTGTTTTTTTTGGGCTATTTTGTGGAATTTGGCTGTGTTTTGGTGGAATTAGGCTGTTTTTTGTGGGATTGGGTTGTTTTTAGGCTAATTTATGTGGGATTGGGCTGTTTTGTGTGCTATTGGGCTGTTTTTGGGGCTAATATGTGTGGGATTGGGCTGTTTTGGGGCTAATATATGTGGGATTGGGCTGTTTTGGGGCTAATATGTGTGGGATTGGGCTGTTTTTGGGGCTAATATGTGTGGGATTGGGCTGTTTTGGGGCTAATATGTGTGGGATTGGGCTGTTTTGGGGCTAATTTGTGTGGGATTAGGCTGGTTCAGGGCTTTTCAAATGACGTAAGGAAATTTTGAGTATTTTTTTGACACAATTGAAGGGATTTTTGGAGATTTTTGGAGGTTACATGCACTGGTTACCCACTCACTAAATCTCCATTGGTTTAGTTCACATCATGGTAAAAATAATAAATAAATAAATAAAAATATCTCTAGATTTTAGCCCTTCCATTCTAATACAGTAAGTCGTCCATATATACTCCATTATCCCTATTATTACATGTTATAATGGGTTCGGTAAATGGTCATTTCGATTTGCGGTGAGGTATCCAGGAACGCATATGTACTGTATAGCGAGGACTGACTGTATGTGGCCGCTATGGGGGGTGTATGGTCCATAGTTTGCGAACCACTAGTTTAGGGTGTTTTGGGTGTGTTTGGGGTTGTTTGGGGTATTTTGGTGTGTTTTGGGTGTGTTTGGGGTATGTTTTTGGTGTTTGGGATGTGTTTTTGGTGTGTTTTAGTGTGTTTTTAGTGTTTTGGGTGTGTTTTGGTGTGTTTTGGGTTGTTGGATGTGTTTTGGGTGTGTTTGGGATGGTTTTGGTGTGTGTTGGTATGTTGTGCAGTGCTTTGGGTGTGTTGATGTGTTTAGAGTACATTTTGGGGTTGTCAGTGTGATTTGGGTGTGTTTGACATATTTAAGTGTGTTTGGATGTGTATGGGTGAGTTTTAATGTGTTTGGGTGTGTTTGGTTAAATTTGGGTGCATTTTGAGTGGGTTTGGGTACGTTTGGATGTGTTTAGGTGTTAATAGTGTGTGTGTGTGTGTGTGTGTGTGTGTGTGTGTGTTTAAGATAAGTTAGTCATTGAATCTGTTTATTTATGAGTTTTATGGTTTAAATAAGTGTGTGTGTGTGTGTACAGGTGGTAGTGTTACTGTGGGCAGCACCAGTAAGCACACAGCACACAGCAAGCAGCACACACAGCACCAGCACCAGCACATATTTGGAATCATTTTGTTGTTTTTTCTCATTTTTTTCTTTTCTTTCATTTTCTTTCTTTTTTTTTATAGTTTTTCTTTTCTTATCTTCATCTTATTTTGGTCCTATTCTTCTTATTCTCTCTCTTTTCCATCATTATCTTTGTCATTTGGTAAGAAAAGCATTATTGGAACTGAATGTTTTGTAGATCACATTATATTAGCACAGTTAGGTTAGGTTAGGTTAGGTTAGGTTGGGTTACATTACATTAATAATTACATTAGGTTAATCCCTTCAGCACCGTGACGCATTTCCCTATTCATTCTGGTGACTATTTGGTGATTTTTTACAGCTTCAGAAACTCATGTGGGGGATTGAAATGGTGAAGACTGTGGCTATTAATCTTCTGCCTCCATAGACCCTTCCTAATGTCAATAAAATGGTCTAATCACACTGCATATTCATTGTGGTGACTATTTAGTGATTTTCTACAGCTTCAGAAACTCATGTGGGGGTTTAAAATGGTAAAGACTGTGGCCATTAATCTTCTGCCCTCCATAGACCCTTCCTAATGTCAATAAAATGGTATAATGGTACAGAAATCTCAAGGTAAAAATGTGTCCCAGTACTGAAGGGGCTAAAATAGTGAAGACTGTGGCCATTAATCTTCTGCCCTCCATAGACCCTTCCTAATGTCAATAAAATGGTCTAATGGTACACAAATCTCAAGGTAAAAATGTGTCCCAGTACTGAAGGGGTTAAAATAGTGAAGACTGTGGCCATTAATCTTCTGCCCTCCATAGACCCTTCCTAATGTCAATAAAATGGTATAATGGTACAGAAATCTCAAGGTAAATATTTGTCCCAATACTGAAGGGGCTAAAATAGTGAAGACTGTGGCCATTAATCTTCTGCCCTCCATAGACCCTTCCTAATGTCAATAAAATGGTATAATGGTACAGAAATCTCAAGGTAAATATTTGTCCCAATACTGAAGGGGCTAAAATAGTGAAGACTGTGGCCATTAATTTTCTGCCCTCCATAGACCCTTCCTAATGTCAATAAAATGGTCTAATGGTACACAAATCTCAAGGTAAAAATGTGTACTGAAGGGGCTAAGATAGGATAGGATAAACTAGATCACACTAAGTAAAAAGTAAGATTAGGATGAGTTTAAATTGCATTAGGTAAAGAATAAGGTTTAGAAAGGTCAGGTTGAATAAAAAATAAATAGATGGAAAGGAAGTTAGGATAAAGATAGATCAGATTGAGGTTAGGTTAGGTTAAGTTAAGTTAAGTTAAGTTAAGGTTAGGTTAGGTTAGGTTACTATAGAAATTAAAGTATCATTAGATTGAATTAGGTTAGGGTAAGTTAAATTTCTCTAGATTAAGTAAAAAAGGAAAAAAGAAGGAAAAAATGGTGGGGGGGGTGTGGAGTTAGGTTACGTTAAATAAAATAAATAAAAAAAAGTTACGTTGGGTAAGTAAAAAAAATATTATAATTTATTAAGATCACTAATGTTTAAGCAATTCATTTCAAAACAACGCTACATAATTTTCTCAACACAAATGATACAGAAACACACTTGGAACACACACAGACACAGATAGACCATGCAATACTTTAATAACATCACTTAAAACGTCCTTCCAATTTCAGTCAAGGTCTCGGTGCGATGGTAAGCAAAAACACTACCTTTATTTCAACCCGTACCAATAGTGTGTGTGTGTGTGTGTGTGTGTGTGTGTGTGTGTGTGTGTGTGTGTGTGTGTGTTACAGGGTTGGAGTGTGGCTGGGGGCTCGTAGTGACCTGTTTCCATATGTACATTTCTGCAAGTTTTCCTTCAGTTTGTGGACACTTTCTGGTGGTACAATCTCTTCAGTGGAGCCGTCCCAGATGTCCTCCGTCCTGTGTGCAAAACTGAACTTCTTAATGTTCCTCACACACTGACTTTTCATGATCTTGGAGTGTCCTCTTGTTCATCTGTCTTCATCCTCCGTCAGTGTTACCAGGTCTTGTCGGTCTATCTTTCTGTGTGTGTGTGTGTGTGTGTGTGTGTGTGTGTGTGTGTGTGTGTGTCCTCCGTCAGTGTCACCAGGTGTTGTCTGTCTGTCTTTTCCATACAGTTCACTAACTTATACACCATTATTAGGTCTCCTCTCTCCCGTGTGTCCTTCAAAGTTGGTAGTTCCATTTCCTTCAGTCTTTCTTCATAGGGAAGGTCCTTCATTTCTGGCACCATCTTTGTAGCACCCCTTTGGAGTCTTTCTAGTTTCCTGATGTCCTTCTGCCTGTATGGTGACCACTCCACTGCAGAATATTCCAATCTAGATGGTTATGATTTTTCCATCACACTTTTGTCCATGTAATTGAATGCCAGCCAGATGTTAGTGAGTGTCCTGTGTGTTGAAGGAAACAGTCCATTTTTGTGTCATTCTGGAGTCAGGCTGTCTTGTATCACCACTCCCACCTCTTTCTCTTCACTCCTCTTCATTGCAATCTCTTCCCCATTCCCACATTTCCACGTAGGTCTTCTATTACTTTGACCCATTTCCATTACATGACATTTCCTGGCATTAGATTCTAATATCTACTTTGGCTCCAGTCCCAGATCCTGTCAATATCTTACTGCAGTTCCACAGAGTCCCCAATGCTCCTTATTGTCCTCTAGAGTTTCACATCATTGGCAAACAAATTTATGTAGCGACTCGAACACTTATTTGAAACATTAATGGTATCAGCACTGAACCCTGTGATACACTACTAGTTAATGTGTGTGTGTGTGTGTGTGTGTGTGTGCGCCTCTGCTTCATAACGCTGTATATACGACTCTAGCCTGGGAAACGTGCTAACTGTATTGGGGTATGTTTATTGTGGTATGTAGTGGTGGTGGTGGTGGTGGTGGTGGTTTGTAAATAATCTTGTTTTTATTGTTTTCATTGTTTTTATTCTTTCTCTCTTCTTCCTCCTCTTCTTTGTTTGCTTTCTTTCTCCTCCTCCTCCTCCTCCTCCTCCTCCTCCTCCTCCTCCTCCTCCTCCTCCTCCTCCTCCTCCTCTCATCCTCCTCCTCTCCTCTTCCTCCTTTTCTTTGTCTTCCTCCTCCTCTTTTGTTTTGTATATTTAAGGGTAAAATTGCTTTCCTCCTCCTCCTCCTCCTCCTCCTCCTCCTCCTCCTCCTCCTCCTCCTCCTCCTCCTCCTCCTCCTCCTCCTCCTCCTCCTCCTCCTCTAAATAATAATAGTGTACCATTTTGGGGTGTTCACTTACTTATGCTACCACTACTTATGTACTACTAATGGTGGTAGTAGTAGTGGCAGTAGTAGTAATAGTAGTAGTAGTAGTAGTAGTAGTAGGAGTGGTGGTGGTGATGGTGGTGGTATTATTATTATTATTATTTTAAGGATAAAGTTGTTATTTTTTTTGTCTAATGTGTGTGTGTGTGTTTGTATGTGTGTTTGATCTTGGTGCATTTTATTTATTTATTTATTTATGTGTTTTATTTGCAAGCATGTTTGGTGTATTTCAAATTTGGCTTATCTTATTTTTTTTCCTAGTCAGCTTTGGTATAATTAGTGAATCATTTCTAACATTATTATTATTATTATTATTATTATTAGTGAAGCTTTAAATTGTCAGGGATTTCAACGTTAGAATTCAATATTTACTAAAGCCATCTCTTCAATTTTCCCTAAAGTAATTATAAAGTTTAAGAAAATTAGTAAGTTTATTTTTTATCTTCATAATCTCTAATATAATTTTTTTTAAGATCCCAGAAAGTTTGTTGACGTTTCAATTTTTTCAAGAATTTTGTGAAGTAAGTTTTTCAAAAGTATAAAGTTTGTAAGTTGTCTTTGTCGTAATGTAAAGTTTGCAAAGATTGATAAAAAGTTTGTGTTTTGTCTTCAAAATGTCTCAAAGCAACACAAATTTATAAAAAAGTTTGTGTTTTGTCATCAGAATGTCTCAAAGCAACACAAATTTATAAAAAAGTTTGTGTTTTGTCTTCAAAATGTCTCAAAGCAACACAAATTTATAAAAAAGTGTGTTTTGTCTTCAAAATGTCTCAAAGCAACACAAATTTATAAAAAGTTTGTGTTTTGTCATCAGAATGTCTCAAAGCAACACAAATTGATATAATGTCTCAAAGTAACACAAATTGATATCTTCAGGTAATAATTTGCATTGCCACAAGGACAGCATACAGTGACCTCAGAACGTCAACATTTGCAAACGTAGCAACTTCAAAACAATAAATAACATAGGCAAGATTGTATTAATTTACTAATCATGTTTTTATTTCCTTCCCTTCCTCCTCTATGATTCCTTTTTCATTATCCTCCTCCTCCTCCTCCTCCTAAACCCAAAACACCTCTAAACATACCCAAAAAACTTAAAACACCACCTAAACACCACTAAAACAATCAAACACACCCTTGATATACACCCAAACACCCAAAACACCCCCAAACACCCCAAAATATACCAAACACCCAAAACACCCCAAAAATACTCAAAACACTCCCAAAACATACCTAAACACCCCCAAAACACCTAAACACACTTAAAACACCAAAACACACCAAAACACACCAAACACCCCCAAAAACACACCAAAACACACCAAAACACATCAAAACACACAAACGCCCCCCAAAACACACCAAAACACCCCAAAATACACCCAAACACACACCAAAAACACCAAAACACCCCCAAATACACTCCAAACACCACAAAACATCCCAAACGCAGCTCGAACTATGCTCCAAGATTCTGGGGGACATTTTGGACGTTCTCTTCAACGCCGACATAGGCCCGGTGTACGAAGACATAGGCCTACTGTCATTCATGTTGCTGGAGGACATTCTCTCGGTGGTCTCTTGGATGAAGAAAGGAGACCCGTTGCTGGTGAGTGGTGTAGTAGTAGTAGTAGTAGTAGTAGTAGTAACCTAATCTCTAAGTTAATCACACAAAAACACCACAAAACAACCCAAAATAAGCACCGCAAAGCATATCAAAACACCCCCAAACGACTTAAACAACCAAACGGCACCACCCAAAACACCACAAAACACAAGAGAATCACAACAAGCACATGGCACTCTAAAACACCCAAAAACACCACAAAACACCAACAAACACCCATAAAATACCACAAAACACCACAAAAACACCCCTAAACACCACAAAAATACTCCCAAACACCAGAAAACATCACCAAACACCACCAAACACAGTCAAACACCACCAAACACAATCAAACACCACCAAACACAATCAAACAAAACAAAAACATGGAAAAAACACCCAAAAACACCATCAAAACATCCTCAAGACACCACTAAAATACCGCAAAACACCACAAAACACCTAAAAGCACCTAAAAGCACCCCAAAACACCCCCTTAACATCAATAACACCATCAAACACCACAAGAACACTCCAAAACACCACAAAAACACCCCCAAAATACCCCAAACACCCAAAACACACAAACACACACCCTCAAACACACAAACACCACAAAACACAAAAACACACACTAAACACACCACAAAAACACACCCAAAATACCCCAAACACCCCATAAACACCCCAAACACCTAAAACACACCAAACACACAACACACAAAACACACAAAAAACACACAAAACACCACAAAAACACCCCAAAAACACACAAAAACACACAAAAACACCCCCAAAATCACCTCAAACACCCTTTTAACACCACCAGGGTAACTTTGTGAGCATCTTGGTGTCGCTGTTGAGGCAGATGACTGACCGCCATTACCACACCTTTCTGAACCGGTATGAGGAGGTGGACCATCTCTGTGCCTTCATTTTAGAACTGTTGGAGGTCATAGAGAAGCTTGTCAAGGAACCTGTGTTTGCTTCTGACTGGGCTGAGATGATCCTGCTGCAAAACCAGTAAGTGTGAGGTTGTTTTGGGGGGTTTAGGATATTTTGGGGATGTTTTTGTGTGCATTGGATATGTTCTGAGAGTGTTTTGGGGATGTTTGGGTGTTTTGAGGTGTTTTGGGTGTTTTGAGGGGTTTTTGGTGTTTTTGGGGGATGTTTCGGTATGTTTTGTGGGTGTTTTTGGATGTTTTGGGGTGTGTTTGGGTGTTTGGGCTGTTTTTAGGTGTTTTGGAGGTGTTTTGGGGTGTTATGAAGTGTTTTGGAGGTGTTTTGGGTGTTTGGGGTGTTTTGGTGTTTTGAGGTGTTTTGGGTGTATTGTGGGTTTTTTTGGGGTGTTTGGGGTGTTATGGTGTGTTTGGGTGTTTTTGGGTGGGCTGTTTTGGATGTTTTGAATGTGTTTTTGGGTGTTTGGGTATTTTGAGGGTGTTTTGAGGGTGTTTTGGATGTGTTTGGAAAGGTTTTGGGGATGTTTGCAACCATTAAAAACACGAGTCTCTTCAACTGGAGCCTTTGGAAAACAGTGATGGTGAGATAGCAAAGCGTTTTTGAATACAGGCTAAGTCTTTTCAGAATAATTCACTTTTCTTCATTACTTTCAACCTCCCTGTCACTTGTTCTAACCTCCCCTGACCTGTTGTGACCTTTTCTGACCTGTTGTGACCCCCTGCAGTGTGATAGTGAAGGTGCTGCAGCAGTTTTCGAGGGTCATTGCCGAGAAGTTATTGGAACCGTTCCGAGAGGATGTGTGGAGCAAGATTTTCCTAACCTCAATTAATTTCATCTCGCAGGTAATCTAATCTAACCTAACCTAACTTAACCTAGTCTTACCCAACCTAACCTAACCTAACCTAACCTTAACTTAATCTAACCTAGCCTTACCTAACCTAACCTAACCTTAACTTAATCTAACCTAACCTAACCTAACTTAATCTCGTAGGTAAAGTTCGGAGGTAATCTTGTTTGTCTTGTGCTTTCAGGTAAATTTTTGTACCTTATCTTTGTATTGTACTGTTTTGTTGTTGTTTTGTCTGATAGGTATTTAGTTTGTTGTTATTAGTGTTTTGTCTTACCTAACCTAACCTAGCCTAACCTTATTCTAATTTATCTAACTTAATTTTTCCTTACCAAACCTAAACTAACCTAACTTGACCTAATATAAGCTTACCTCACCTCACCTCACCTTCCCTTCCCTTCCCTTCCCCCCTTCCCTTCCCTAACGTAACCAAACCAAACCTTATTAAACCTAACCTAATCTAGCCAAACTTAACCTAATCCAACCTAACCTAACCTAATCTAATCTAATCTTATCTTTTTCCTTCCCTCCCCAGTCCTCCCTGCAGCTGGAGAACTTTACAAAGAGCAAGAGGAACAAGATTTTAGGACGCTACAAGGACATGAGGAAGGAGACAGCCCTGGGAGTGAAGGGCCTTTGGTTTAGTCTGGGTAAGTGAAGGAGGAGGAGGAGGAGGTGGAGGTGGAGGAACATTTTTCTTTTTTTCTTTTCTTTTTTCTGGAAGAGGGAAATCTGGCCAAAAGCAACAAAATATGACAAAAAAGGCCCACTTGATTGCCAGTTCCCTAAAAGGTTAGTTGAGTTTGTAGAGGAGGAGGAGGAGGAGGAGGAGGAGGAGAGCAGTGATGATGGAATAGAGGAGGAGGAGGAGGAGAGAAGCAGTGATGATGGAATAGAGGAGGAGAAGGAAAAGAAAAGAGGAGGAGGAGGAGATAGGTAGTGATGGTGGAATAGAGGAGGAAGATGGAGGAGGAGGAGGAGGAGAGGAGTAATGATGGAAGATTAATGGCCACAGTCTTCACTATTTTAACCCCTTCAGTACTGGGACACATTTTTACCTTGATATTTGTGTACCATTAGACCATTTTATTGACATTAGGAAGGGTGTATGGAGGGCACAAGATTAATGGCCACAGTCTTCACAATTTTAACCCCTACATGAGTTTCTGAAGCTGTAGAAAATCACCAAATAGATAGAATGTTACTGAAGGGGTTTAAAAAGACTAACATTTCTTCTGTATCCTCATCCCTGCCTCTGTGTCCCTCTGCAGGCATGAACAAGAGTCGGTTTGTGGCAGGGAAGGAGTGCAGGGTGTCACTGGTGGGGCCCTTCCTGCAGATGACAATGCTGCCAGACACTGAGTTACGCAAGGCCACTATTCCCATTTTCTTTGACATGATGCAGTGTGAGTTCTATGCCGCCAGAGAGAAGACTAGAGAAAACGAGACGCCCAAGATTAAAGTAAGTGTTTGTTTTGCATTTGTTTGTGTTTGCTTCTATTTATTTTTATTTTCATACATTTTCTTCTATTATTTTTTATTTTTTTATTTTATTTTTATTCGTTTGACATCTTTTTATCCAAACCTAACGTAACCACCTCAAAAAAAAAAAAAAAAACAGCTAGAGATGATTTTATTCTATTTGTTTACCTATTTTATTTATTTATTTATCTTTTATCCTAACCTAACCTAACCACTGCAAATTAAACTAGAGTGTTTTTTTTTTTAAATGTTGAAGAGAAGCCAGCTAAGGGCAACAAAATATTAGAAAAAAAAAAAAAATGTCCCACTCGAGTGCTGGTTCTGTCAAAAGAGTTGAGAGTTAGCCAGAATTAATGAACAAATTTCTTAATACCTAATAAATGCTTGAGAAAAACTGAATTAGCTGAATTTTTGATATATTTTGATGTGATATTATTCAGTAGTGAAATTGAGGGGGTGGGGTGAGAGCTGAAGGGGGCTGAAGCTCCCCCCAAAATTTTCCTTTATTATGAACGTTGGTGTGTATGTAAGGTAAATGGACAGCATTGTAGCAGGTCTGGTTAGGTTAGGTTAGGTCTGGTCTGGTTAGGTTAGGTTAGGTTAGGTTTGGTCTGGTCTGGTTAGGTTAGGTTAAGTGTAGCAGTAGTGTAACAAAGGCATTCTCTAAAGGCCAAATTAGATAGAGTGACTGTGTGTGTGGTAGGTTAGGTTAGGTTAGGTTAGCTTAAGTGGAGCAGTAGTGTAACAAGGCGTTCTCTAAAGGCTAAATCAGATAGAGTAACAGTGTGAGCCTTTGAGTTCAGTAATGTCATGTGTGTGGGTAGGGACACGAGAGGCAATGATTTTGGCCTTGGCTTGACAGTAATAAATGAGTGTAGCAGTGGAGCAGGTGTATGTGGAGCAGTAGTATAACAAGGCATTCTCTAAAGGCTAAATCAGAGTGACAGTGTGAGCCTTTGAGTGTGGGTAGGGGACGCAAGAGAGGCAATGATGTTGGCCGTGGCTCGTCAGTAATAAATGTGCTAGCCCTCACTAATTGGATAAACAGCTGGGTGTTCATACATTATTGCTGCTCTTGTTACTGAAAATTACCCTCCATATTGTTTTTCATTTATTTATTTATTATTGCTTTTTTATTTATTATTATTATTATCATCATTATCGGGGTGGAGTGGTAGAAGCGCCTCCCCCCGCGGCCCTATCACTAGCAGGCTGCAGCGGTTTGTCACCAGTGTCGAGTGGTACAACAATAATTGAGATTAGCCCCTAAACTGTGATCCTGTATCCGCCACTGAGAGAGAGAGAGAGAGAGAGAGAGAGAGAGGGGAGGGGGGTGGGGGCTATAAGGATGGGTGAGGTACAGGGAAGAGAAACCCCAGTACGACAATGTTACTGGAACGTACGATAGTTTATGATAGCTTGATGTTTGATACCCATGTGGTTTGCCTGTGTTGGGTATTGTCAGTCTGTGGTGGCTTCATTCATGTTCAAATTTGTAAATAGAAAATGTTAATGATTGAGGGAACATAAATAGAGCAAAGGCTTTGTTATGGCAACACTGTTTTGACTCGGCTCCTCCTCAGCGGCCAGTGTCAGTCAGTCAGTCTGTCAGTGTTCAGTGAGGCGAGAGTTCTGGATTATTAAATTATTTCCTGCCTACTGAGGTGCCAGTGCCTTGATAGTGTGTGATATTTAACAACTTATCCCGTACTCTCTGCGTGATGAAGGAAACGATAAGTTGTGTGAGGAACTCCGTGGTAATACAACACGCAGCCAAGATGAAAGAGAGTGGATTATTGAGAACATTTACCATTAGTGTGTGGCTTCTCCGTAAAGTAAGCCTCACTTTCTATACGTGGGTGAAGGCGTAAGGCAAGTGTGAGAGGCGCAGGGCGGGGCGGGGCGTGTTGGTGACCGGGGAACTATTGGGGGGCATGGTGTGGTGGGCCGTGGGTCAGGCTTCACTGGCAAAACTTAAGGATTACACGCATATAACTCAACATGATGGTGTCATAAGTCGTCACTATGGAGTGTAACCAGCCGTCCCTAACCCCCAGGGCAGCATATCAGTGAATAACCCGCAGCGGAAAATGAAATTCCCGGATGTAAACAAAGGGGTCAGCTGAGGCCGCTGCTGTTTATCGGTCATTATCTGCTCACCTTTCATTTATTACAAGCCAAACATGTCATGAGACGGAGCCGCCAGCCTCTGCCTTCACATCATCCCGTCAAATATGTCCGCCATGGCCTGGTGTTGGTGTGGTGAAGGTTTTAAAGTGAGCATAGCAGCATCGGGCCGCCGCCATCTTGGATTGTGTCTGGCGCCTGAGGCAAGTCGGTAACACTGTTTTCCCAATATTTCTCCCACTAATTAGTGGGAGTGTTGAGGTGGGTTTATTGTTTGTGAATGATAGCTAGCAACATTGTGAGTGTTTCCAATACACGTGTTGCGAGGAACAAGTTTGCTTTGTGGGTGTTTTGGTGTAAATGTGTGTCGGGTTTCCGGTGTTATTTTTTCTAAACCCGATTATGAATTTTTTTATTCGAGTTTCTAGGTAAGATATTATTGCTTAGAAAAATACTTTATGACTTAATAAATGTTGAAACACCTGTTTGAGGTGAGTGTGCAGACTTTGAAGTAATCTTTAGTCCCGTTCAAAGTATAAAGGTTTGTGTTTACGGGTTCGTATTTTTCTTTTATTTCGGCTCCAAACTAAACCTTAAGTATTTGTGAAAGTAGTTCATAGCTTTTGAAGTGTTGGAATTACAAAAAAATCAAACTTTGTGGGCTGTGGAATTATATTTAGTGACTTCAGTGTTGTAAAAAGTAGCCGAATTAATTCTTATTTTTCATTGAATTACTGCTCAGGCTTGAAGTGTTTTGTTAATTTGGGGAATAGTTAAAATATATGAGGAATCCAAATATATAAAGGAATTCAGTCTATGTGCAGTATTTAAAAACCCGATTTTCAAAATGAATTGCGAAACGTATTTTACAAGGCCTGTGACGTCACGAGCTCCTGGCCCAGCCAGTAGCCTGTGACGTCATCAGGCCCGCCCGCCGCCCGCCCAGCTGGCTCTCTCCACCATATTTAGCGTAGTATGCAAGCTTTTCAAGGTGTCTGGCAGTGTTTCTTGACGCAGGTGTGTACTAATAGTGGTTGTAGGAGTGTGAGGAGGAGGAAGGAAGAGAAATAGAGGATGAGGAAGGAAAAAAAATAAGGGGGAGGAGGAGGATGAAAGGTGGTGCCGGTCTGTCTTCATCATATTTAGCGTAATGTACAAGGTTTTCAAGGTGTGTGGGAGTGTTTCTAGGCGCAGGTGTGTACTAGTAGTGGTAGCAGGAGTGTGAGGTGAAGGAAGGAGGGGGAAATAGAGGAGGAAAGCTAGTCTCGGTCTCTCCATCATATTTAGTGTAATGTACAAGGTTTTCAAGGTGTGTGGGAGTGTTTCTAGGTGCAGGTGTGTACTAGTAGTTTTTGTAGGAGAAATAGGGGAGGAGGAAGGGAGAAATGAAGGATGAAAGGATGTGGGTCTCTTTGTCATATTTAGCCTAATGTAAAAGGTTCCTAGGGTGTGTGGGAGTGTTTCTAGTCTCAGGAGTGTATTAGTAGTGTTGGCAGGAGGGGGGAGGAGAAGGAAGGAAGGAGAAATAGAGAAAGGAAGAGAAATAAAGGAGGATTATAGCTGGTGACGGTCTCTTCATATTTATGGTCATATTCAGAGCCTTTCCCTCTCACTACAACAATTTTCCAGGACCAGGTTTTCAAGACAGTTTCTCCTTTAATAAACTAAAAATCTTTCCAATCTATCACCCTTAAAAACATGAGTAGAGACAACTAACTAGGTTTTTAAGACAGTTCCTCCTTTCAATAAACTAGAAATCTTGTCAATTCATCACCAGAACCATGAAAACACCCTTAAAAACACAAGTAGAGACAACTAGATGGGTTTTGAAGACATTTCCTCCTTTTAATAAACTAGAAATCTTGTCAGTCCATCACCAGAACTATAAAATGCGATTATCTTCAACTGGAGCCTTTAGAAAGTAGTTATAGTGAAAGAGCGTCATAATGTCCCAGGTTCTCAAGGTGTCTGGGAGTGTCTCGAGGTGCAGGCATGTACTATAGTCTGTTTACTCTAAAGTGGCTTCTGGTTCTTGGTCCAAATGTTGTTCCCAGGGAGTGTGTGGTTGTCAGATCTTGAGGAAAAACGTAGTCTGTCCTCATAAGTGTGCTAATCAACAGAAAAACATTTATTCACATCAAATTAATTATATGATCAATAAGCTACAATATGTTTTGAACCCAGGAGCCATTTTAGAGTAGACAGGATGTAGTTTTTTTTTTTTTTTTTTTTTTTTTTTACAATGTGGGTATTCACTTGTTGCCCCGAGTGAGGAAGCCCTACCTACACTCAGACCGTGGACAGGATTCAAACTTGTGTGCTTGGAGACCCCTCGGACCCCAAAGCACGCATGGTTCCACTGTACCACGGCGGAGATGCTGTAGAAAACGCGATAAGCTGACGTTTTAATGCATTTTTACATTTGTTAATCTTACTTTTATGTAACTTTCAATATTGACTCCTATTTAAACTAGCCTAACTTTAAAACACACCCAAACACAGCAACTAGAGAACAAAATGCCATGAAAAACTGTATTCTTTGGTGTTTCTATATATTTTTCATGTGTTTGTGTCTTTTTCATTATTTTTCTACTTACACCTAACCTAACCTAACCACCCCAGACAGCAATTAGAGAAGAAAACACTATGGAAAACTGTATTCGCTATTGTTTCTATATATTTTTCATGTGTTTGTGTCTTTCTCATTATTTTTCTACTTACAGCTAACCTAACCTAACCTAACCACCCCAAACAACTACTAGAGAAGAAAATGCCATGAAAAACTGTATTCGCTAATGTTTCTGTATATTTATGTGTTTGTATCATTATTTTTCTACTTACACCTAACCTAACCTAATTAAAACACGCCAAACACAGCAACTAGCGGAAAAAAAAAAAAATGGATGACGATTTAACACATCTTTTACATTTATTAATCACACTCAATATATTTCAGCAACTGGAGAATGAAATGCTGGAGAAACTGGACCAGCTTGTCGAGAGTGGCCATGGCGACGAGCACTATCGCGACATGTTCAAGAATATCATCGGGAGTCTCTGCCAGGGCCACGCCACCCTATGCGACACAGGCAGGCGTCTTGTTACCACTGTCACACACCTCTTGGACCGCCTGCTGCAGTACAGGACCATTATGAACACACCAGACAACTCCAGTGAAACGCGAATGGGTTGTATTGTGAACCTGCTGGTGAGTTGGGGGTGTATGAAGGTGTTTGGAGGTGTGTGTGTGTGTTTTAGGGGTATTTTGGGTGTGTTTGTGTGTTTTGTGTTGTTTTGGGAGGTGTTTCTGTGTTTTGGGGTGTGTTAGGTTGTTTTTTGTGTGTTTGTGTTGTTTTTGGTGTTGTGTGTATTTAAGGGTGCTTTGGGGATGTGGGTGTGTTGGTTTGGGTGTTTGGAGATGTGTGTGTGTGTATGTGTGTTGTTTTTTGGGTGTTTGGGGTGTTTTCTGTGTGGGGAAGTGTGTGTTTGAGGAGGTTATGTGTGTTTTGGGTGTTTTGGGTGGTAGGGTGTGTGTGTTTGTGAGTTTGTGTGTGTGAAAAAAAAAAAATGTGTGTATTTTAAAGTACAGGTAAATGTGTATATCTATCAATCTATTCCATTCACTAAACACACAAACACCCCTCCACATACACACACTAACCCATCTCCACCACATTCACCACCCACACACACCCATCCACTATCTAATCCACTCACTACACACCCACACACACACACAAACACCCTCCACACTTTACCTAACCTAACCTAACCTAATCTTTATTATCTATATTCTTCCACCTCATTTAAACCCCTAATCCACCTCCATCCACCCCTACAGGACTTCTACTCGGAGATCAAACGGAAGGAACTTTACCTACGCTACGTATACAAGCTGACCACTCTACACTTAGCCTGCGAGAACTACACAGAGGCTGGCTACTCTCTCATGCAGCACACAAAACTCCTGCACTGGACCCCTGAACCACTGTCCCAGGCACTCCATTCGCCCTTCTATCGCCATGTAGAGAGGCATGACGAACTGAAGGAGACACTGTATGAAGATATTATTGGGTATTTTGATAAGGGCAAGGTGAGGTACTGTGTGGTTTGATAATGGGGAAGGTAAGAGTGTGTTTAGGTGTTTTGATAAGGGAATGTTCAGTTCATGGGTGTTTTGATAAGAGAATGTGAGTTACTGTGTGTTTTTGATAAGAGGTGAGTCTGAGGTGTGTTTTTGATAAGGAGAGGTGAGTTAATGGGTGTTTTTGATAAGGAGAAGATAACAAGTAAGATGTTTTAGAGTGTTTTCATAAGGAAAGTAAGTTATTTGGTGTTTTGATAAGGGAAAGATAAGGAATAAGATGTGCTTTGATAAGGGAAAGGTGTTACTGTGTGTTTTGATAAGGGAAAGTAAGTTATTGGGTGTGTTTTGATAAGGGAAAGTAAGTTATTGGGTGTGTTTTGATAAAGGGAGATGAGTTTATGGGTGTGTTTCAATTAGATAAGAGTGTTTTGATGGGAAAAATATGAACACTTCCTTCCTTCCATCCTCTAGTTTTGTCCTTCAGTTCCATTTGTTCATCCTTCCTTTCCTTGTCTAGATCATTCTTTTCTTCCTTTCTCTTTTTCCCTTTTATTCCTACGTTCTCTCTCTCTCTCTCTCTCTCTCTCTCTCTCTCTCTCTCTCTAACCTAATCTAACCTAACCTATCCTCACCTCACCAAACCAAATTAAATCAAAGTCAACCAAATGTCCGCCAACAGATGTGGGAGGACGCGCTGAAGCTGTGTAAGGAGTTGGTGAAGCACTATGAGGAGGTGCGTTTTGAATACACTAAGCTGTCCGAACTCCTCACTCGCATGGCTATCTTCTACAAAAACATCATGAACCCACAAAACCTGCGGCCTGAACCAGAGTACTTCCGTGTGGCTTACTACGGCAGAGGCTTCCCGGCGTTCCTGCAGAATAAGGTAGGTGATGGACACACACACACACACACTTGCAGTCGCCTTTTTTTTTTTTTTTTTTTTTTTTTTTTTTTTTTTTTTTTCAGTTTCTTCTTTCATTTCTTTCTTTTTTTTCTTTATTTGATGCAGATGCAGTAATTTTTTTTTTTTTTTTTGTATTTTCATGTTTCTCTTTCCTATTTTTTTGTTTTTCCTTCATTCATTCCTTCTTTCATTCCTTTTTTCATTCATTCCACAGATGCAGTCACATTTTTCTATTTTTTCTCTTTTTCCTGTTTTTCTTTCCAATATTTGTTCTTTCTTCATTTTTTTCTTTCTTTCCTCCCTTCCTTCACCCTACACACAAACACACACCTCTTGTCTCCTTTCTATCTCTCTTTCCTCCTCTTCCTCTCTCTTACCCCTTCACCCTACACACACACACACACACACACACACACACACACACACACACACACACACACACACACACACACACACTAACAAACACTAACAAACACTCTCTCTGCAGGTGTTTGTGTATCGAGGCAATGGGTTTGAGCGACTGGAGGAGTTTCAAACAAGAATTCTGGACCAATTTCGCAACGCTGAGCTCATGAAGAGACTTAAGCCACCCAGCGAAGAAGCCAAGGAGTCGCCCCACCAGTGTACGTATGTGTGTGTGTGAGAGAGAGAGAGAGAGAGAGAGGTGGTTGTATTTATAAATGATGGAAAGGAAAGGAATAGAAAAATGTAAGGAAATTGATAGGAAATGTCTGTGTGTGTGTGTGTGTGTGTGTGTGTGTGTGTGTGTGTGTGTGTATCTTGGTAGTAATAGGAAAAATGTTAGCCTTACCTTTTCTCCACTTCCTTCTTCCACATATCTCCAGATTAGGAAGATAATTCTCTCTCTCTCTCTCTCTCTCTCTCTCTCTCTCTCTCTCTCTCTCTCTCTCTCTCTCTCTCTCTCTCACCTGCTCTGGTCTAATCGTACACAAATCTCAAGGTAAAAATGTGTCTCAGTACTGAAGGGGTTGAGGGAACTGGCAAACAAGTGAGCCTTTATTTTATTACTTATATTGAGTTACCCTATTCTGTCCAACTCCCTAATACAAGAGTTCACCAGTACTCTCAATCCTTCACCACTACTCTGTCCACCTCCCTAAGAGTTAACCAGTACTCTCAATCCTTCACCACTACTCTGTCCACCTCCCTAAGAGTTAACCAGTCCTTTCAATCCTTCACCACTACTCTGTCCACCTCCCTAAGAGTTCACCAGTCCTCTCAATCCTTCACCACTACTCTGTCCACCTCCCTAAGAGTTAACCAGTCCTCTCAATCCTTCACCACTACTCTGTCCACCTCCCTAAGAGTTAACCAGTCCTCTCAATCCTTCACCACTACTCTGTCCACCTCCCTAAGAGTTCACCAGTCCTCTCAATCCTTCACCACTACTCTGTCCACCTCCCTAAGAGTTCACCAGTCCTCTCAATCCTTCACCACTACTCTGTCCACCTCCCTAAGAGTTCACCAGTCCTCTCAATCCTTCACCACTACTCTGTCCACCTCCCTAAGAGTTCACCAGTCCTCTCAATCCTTCACCACTACTCTGTCCACCTCCCTAAGAGTTCACCAGTCCTCTCAATCCTTCACCACTACTCTGTCCACCTCCCTAAGAGTTAACCAGTCCTCTCAATCCTTCACCACTACTCTGTCCACCTCCCTAAGAGTTCACCAGTCCTCTCAATCCTTCACCACTACTCTGTCCACCTCCCTAAGAGTTCACCAGTCCTCTCAATCCTTCACCACTACTCTGTCCACCTCCCTAAGAGTTCACCAGTACTCTCAATCCTTCACACCTTTCACCGGTAAACTCTGGAACTCCCTGCCTGCTTCTGTATTTCCATCTTCCTACGATTTGACTTCATTTAAGAGGGAGGTGTCAAGACGTTTGCGTGAATAAGGAGGGGGCTGGGTGTCTGTCTGTATATATGTATGTATGTATGTATGTCTATTTGTCCCTGTCTTTGAGTCAATTCTTTACTGATCTTTTAGGGAGTTTGCATTCAAGTGGCTCTTTTTATTTATTTATTTTCATTTTTTTTTTTTTTTTTTGTTTTGTTTTGTTGTCCTTGGCTCGTTTTCCTCTTGCATAAAAGAAGGAAGGGAAAAATAACCTTGGCTTGCTTCCTTCCTTCCCTCTCTTCCTTCTTTCCTTTCTTTCTTTCTCTCTTTTTTTCCTTCCTTCACCACACACTCAAAACACACACACCCTTACCTCTTGTCTCCTATTTATCTTTCTTTCTTTCTTTCTTTCTTTTCTTCCTTCCTCCACCACACACTCAAAACACACACATCCTTACCTCTCATCTCCTTTCTCTCTTCCTTCCTTCCTTCCTTCCTTCACCACACACTCCAAACACACACCTTACCTCTCATCTCCTTTGTATCTCCCCCAGACCTGCAGATTAGCAAGGTGGACTGTGTGGTGGACAAGGACAGTAGGTTTGCCGGGGCCAGTGTGTCGGAGCAGATCATCAGTTACTACCGTGCCAATGACGTCAAGACCTTCAGCTACTCCCGCCCCTTCCACCGCGGCACCAGGGATCCAGAGAATGAGTTTGCCACCCTCTGTATTGAGAGAACCACACTAGAGATTACCTACCCGCTGCCTGGTGTGTGTGTGTGTGTGTGTGTGTGTGTGTGTGTGTGTGTGTTTGATTTTTCTTTGTTTTCTTGTCCATCAAATCTAACTTAACCAAACCTAACCTAACTAAACCTCACCTCACCTCACTTACCCCACCATTCCGCCAGGCATCCTACGTTGGTTCCCAGTGAAGCATGTGGAAACTGTGGAGCTGTCGCCGCTGGAGAACGCTATCGAGACCATGACACAGACCAACATTGAGGTGAGAGGGGGGAGGCAG
>NC_059255.1:5962747-5997747 GCF_017591435.1 Portunus trituberculatus | reverse complement strand
GTTGCCGGTTACTGAGATTGGGTACAGTTGAGGTACAGATCAGGTGGAAGGGTACAGTTGAGATAAAGGTACAGATAAGGTGAAGAAAGGTCGCTGTGTGTGTTTCTAATGGTACCTTTTTTGACAGGACAGAGAAATGGTTATGAAGATTTATTTAGCGTTTTTTTTCTTGTTTTTTCTACTTTGTATTGTAGAAAAGGCAAACGGCTTGAAGATTTATTGAGTGTTTCTTGTTTTTCTACTTTTTATTGTAGAAAAGAAAATGTCATGAAGATTTAATTAGCATTTTGTGTTTCTACTTTCTAATCATAGGAAAGGGAATAAGGTTATGAAGAATCAATGAATATTTTTGCTTTTTCTACTTCTTTAATCATAGGAAGGTAGAAAGTTATGAAGATTCGACTATTTTTTCATATTTTTGTACTTTTTATACCAGAGAAAGAGAGAGAGATGGTTGCAGAGATCCAAGTCATATGTATGTGTGTCTTATGAAGTGGAGAAGTTTGCGAGTTATTTTTAATTCCACAACAATTAGGAAGGAATTAAACAGTCAAGATTCAATTAGACAGTATTTTTTTGTGTGATTTTTAATGAAGAAAGATTTGTAAGTTTAGTTTGACAAGGATAAAGAAAATAAAGTCGCCTCGAATATTGTAAGATAAAGTCACAAGTTGCTAAATGAATTAAAGTATTTTGTGGTGCATTTTGTGGTACGTTTTTTATGAAGTAGAAAATTTTGCGAGTTTCATTTGACAAGGATAGAAAATAAAGTTGCCTTGAATATTTTAAGATAAAGTTACAAGTCGCTAAGTCAATTAAAGTATTTTGTGGTGCGTTTTGTGGTATGTTTTTTATGAAGTAGAAAGTTTTGTAAGTTTCATTTGACAAGGATAGAAAAATAAAGTCGCCTGTAATATTTTTAGATAAAGCTATGAGTCACAAAGTCAATTGAAGTATTCTGTGGTGTGTTTTTTGTGAAGTAGAAAGTTTTGCGAGTCGTTTTTAATTTGAGGTTTGATAAAGTTTGCCTGTACTAGAGTAAGATCAAATGGTACTGTTTAAGAGTCACCTAAGTCAAGAATTGAAGTATTTTTCCACATTTTCTACCTTTTTAATGAAGTAGAAAGATTGTAAGAGTGTAAGATTGTGAGTTAGATTACCACATTAAAATAAGCTAAAATAATAATAAAAAAAAAAACAGGTATTTCTTGATTTATGCTGTGTTTACGTTCATGAATGGATCGCATCATGTAGAAATGGCAGAGGAAACGTAATTGAATAACACTGCAACACACACCAGGCCGGGAGTGTTGGATTCACCTCACAATCCTCTCTACCTCAGGACACCACATTTTCAAACCCTCTGTGGTGTCTCAGTGTAAACGAATCTGCTAGTGTCTGGACAAAACCTGCATGTGGGTCTTGTTTTGGTGGCAGCTGCTCCACCCGCCAGCCAACAAAATCTAGGTAATATCTCCAGCGGGTAGTGTTGTCACCCACACATTGATACGCGAACCTGCTTTAAGTTGAAGGGTGTGAATTGTGGGATGTGTATGATGTGTTTGGTGAGGCATTGAGAGTAAAGCAGAGAGATGTCAAGACTAGTGGTGCGTGGGTAACAGTGAAACATTTTTATTATGCAGTGAGAGAGCAGAGCAGAGAGAGATGTCAAGACTAGTGGTGCGCAGGTAACAAACATTTGAAACATTATTATGCCATGTAGATGTTATATAGTCATTACAAACTAACCATCATTTTAGGGAGCACATTTAAAGACAAGGTATATTTTGAACACAAAGGGACAGTGTGTTGGCAGCACCATCACCAAAGTTAATAGTTGCCAGGCTTCATTTTCCAGACATGATGTTCTGAATAATCCGCATAATTTGAAAAAAATGGTTAGGTGTCTAGTTTGGCAAGAGGTTTTAAGACATTTGTCCCGGAATTTTGGATAACTCGCATGACCTTTACGAGAACTGGCAATTCAATGGACTTTTTTCTATTTTCTTATTTTAGTTATTTTATTTATCAATTTTTTTTTTCCTTAGCCAGTTGTCTCTCCTGCATAAAAAAAAAAAAAACCACATACTTCAAAATCACACAATCTGAACACGCATAAATGAAGAGATACCTGTTAGTTAAGATCCACGTAAGTCAATTAATGTATTCTCACCTTTATGAAGCAGAAGCAAGGGGCCCAGTGAACTCCTTAACTGAACTCCTTAACTCTTGAACACTGCGGGATAGAATTACACAGCGTTCACAGATCACAGTGACAAACAGTGATATGACGGAACACACACGATATTTTCACAATCTTTTTTATATGAAGCTGTAGAGAAGTGGTGTTAGTCTGGTGTTGCAAGGCCTCAGTGTTTCTGTGTGCATTAGTGGTGCTGTTTGGGCAGGAAATACTAGTAACACAGTCTTACTTAGGGAGAGAAGTGTTGTTAGGTTGGTGTGTGTTGTGTTGCAAGGCCTAGGTGGTGTGTGTGTGTGTGTGTGTGTTAGTGGTGCTGTTTGGGCAGGAAATACTAGTAACACAGTTTTACTTATAGTGTTGTTAGGTGTGTGTGTTAGTGGTAAAGTAGACCGGTGTGTGTTGTTGAGGCAGGAAATACAAGTAACAATGTATCACTAAGAAGTATTGACAACAAGATACAGTGCAACCCTATCCTTTATCTAGAGACAAGAATCCCCATTATTACTTCACAGTGTACAGATAAAACTAGTCTTTAATTTATCTAGAACCAGCAAAGAGTTAATAACAAAACACAAAAACCTATTCTTTATTTAGACGCTTAAGAAAAGATAACAGTTATGAATTGAGAATGTGTTGAAAAGAACCTAGTCTTGTATTTATTTAGAACCAGCGAAGAACTACTAACAAGAAGATAGAAAACAATTTATTCTTTATTGATTTAGAAGCATAAACAAAAATACAGTAATGAATTGAGAATGTACTGATAAACTAGTCTTTTTATTTTGTCTAGAACCAACAAAGAACTCGTAGCAAAAATAAATAGAACAAAAAAAGGTACAAAGACATATTTTTTCTTTATTTAGAAGCACAAATGAGAATTACAGTTATTAATTGAGACTGTACTGCTAATGACCTAGTCTTTATTTGTCTCGAACCCGTGAAGAACTAGTAACAGCAAAATGGAATATAACCTGATTTATTTATTTATTTAGAGCATGAACAAGAAATAGTTATGAATCCAGAATATATTGCCAACTGCCTAGTCTTTATCTAGAACCAACAAAGTTATTATTTCAGAAAGTATTATTAACTAGTATATTTTTATTTATCTAGAAGGAACTGATATATAATTAAATAGCTAACCCCTTCAGTACTGGGACACATTTTTACCTTGAGATTTGTGTACCATTAGACCATTTTATTGACATTAGGAAGGGTCTATGGAGGGCAGAAGATTAATGGCCACAGTCTTCACTATTTTAATCCCCACATGAGTTTCTGAAGCTGTAGAAATTCACCAAACAGTCACCAGAAAGAATATAAAAATGCGTCATGGTACTGAAGGGGTTAAGTCAGGAAATAATAATAATAACAGAACTATTCTATTTTTCATTAATCTAGAACTAAATAGGAAAAATATTGGACCATTTATGAAGTCAATATACTATGCAAGAAATAGAACTTAGTCATTTACCGATCAATTTGTAAGGAAAAGGGTCGTATTTCTACTGATTAATTTGTAAAAGAGTATGCAAAGCTGCCTAGTGATTTGTAGAGGAGTGTGTATGTACAGAATATTCATTTGTAAAGGTGGAGTCATTTGTATTGATTCATTTGTAAAGGAGTATGCAAAACTGCCCATTGATTTGTCGAGGAGTGTGTATGCAAGGATCATTCATTTGTAAATTTAGATTTAGTCATTTACCGATAATTTTATAAAAAGTTATACTGATTCATTTATAAAGGAGTATGCAAAACTGCCCATTTATATGTCGAGGAGTGTGTATGCAAGGGTGTTATTCATTTGTAAAGGTGAATAGCCCTGTGACGTATGGATAAAGGTGAAGGTGTTGGCACAAACCGATTCATATGCAAAGGAATGAGTGTTTGTGATGCAGTAGTGAAGCAGGGAGTGTGTCGGGCCTTGTTACCATGACAACAAGAGAGAGGGGTGTGTGTGTGTGTGTGTGTGTTGCCATGACGACAATGTGCAAGATAAGAAATGATAACTTAAGGTGCTTCCTCTATATATAACAAGTGATTTTTTTTTTTTTTTTTTTTTTTTTTTTTTTTTTTGTAATCGTTTATTGTAAGCATTCATTTTTGAGTAAGATGAATGATGAGGCCAGTCGAGTGTGTGTGTGTGTGTGTGTGTGTGTGTGTGTGTGTGTGTGTGTGTGTGTTTCCCTGTACTTCTTAATCTTCAGTATTACTATAGTCACAGCAGTATCAGTCGCCCTTGCTGTGTCTGGCATAGAATTGGGCAAGTTATGTGTACCTTGCCTTACCTTATCTTGCCCTGCCTTGACCTCACCTAACCTAACATTTTCTAATAACTAATGCATTGGTACCTCACCTTGCCTAAAATTTATCTAATCTAACATCTTAACCATCAAACATAACCTTAACATTACAAAACATGACTCTTCTTTACCCATACTTAACCTAACCTAACCTAAACTGTCTCTAACATAACTTAAACATTACCAAATCTATCCATACCTAACCTAACCTAACCTAACCAGCCGCAGAATGAGCAAGGGTGTCTGGTGCTGGTGTGTTCCAATGACATGCTGGAAAAGTTGTATCAAAGGTGCCATGTAGTGAATAAGTCTTCTTCCACAATAGAGTAAGGCTGTCGTAATATTAAGTCGAGTGTACACGTATTATTATTATTATTATTATTATTATTATTGTAAGTGTTGATTGGCCAAAGAGAGAGGGACCAAGTGTTATGTAGAGGTGAGGGACAGGTTACCTTAGTGTTGCTTTATTTAGGAGTGCTTTATCTAGTGTTACCTGGCTTTGTGTTGATGGTGGGGTGTTGCAGGGACTAGAGACAGAGACAGAGAGAGAGAGGGAGAGGAATACATATGCTAACTTCTCCCAACATCCCATCTTTCTATACGAGATTGCACATTTAATTCGCTCTTGTTGGTAAATAAGTAGTTAGAAGATTTGGAAGATTTGCACAAAGTTTTCACAAGATTGACAAGATTTACACAAGTTTTCACAAGATTCACACAATTTTCAAGATTTCCACAAGTTTTTCTATTATGCAAAGTGTCAAGAGAGCACATTTTTGCTTGATACACACACTGATACTTTAATTCCACACCTCCTTGTTTGTGTTCACGTTAGAATGCGTCTCAGTTTATGCTTGTCAGTGCTAAAAGGGAAGATTTTTTGAGTATTTAGTGTGTGTGTGTGTGTGTGTGTGTGTGTGTGTGTGTGTGTGTGTGTGTGTGTGTGATCTATGCAGTACCTCTTTTATACATAGTCTTTGTATTAACAGATCAAAAAATACATCTCTGGGCTTCAGAAAAAACATTAATTTACTTTGAAAACTCATCAGTCTTATATTTCTCATGTTATCTTTTTTGCTTACATTTCTTTGTGTTTAAAGACATCAAAAACTCATCTTTAGGCAGTGTGAGGCTTAGAAAACATTGGTAATTTGATATATTTTGTGTATACATCAACAGAACACTTGTAAATCTGTCACTCATAACATTTTCAACCATGCATTTGTATTTGAGAGACCAGAAGAGACCAGAATACATACATAAACACTTCAAAATGCTGGTTATTTGATCTATTTTGTGTATACATCAACAGAACACTTGTAAATCTGTCAATCTGTCGCTCATAACATTTTCAACCATGCATTTATTTGTATTTGAGAGACCAGAATACATACATAAACACTTCAATACGCCAGTTATTTGATGTATTTTGTGTATATATTGACAGAACACTTGTAAAATCTGTCAATGTCTCGCTCATAACATTTTCATCCACGCTTTGTGTTTGAGAGACCAGAATACACACACACAGAGACCACTTGTTTGTATGATGGCTTAAAGTATTCATGTCTATATCTGAGGATTTTTCATACTTAACAAAATACACAGTGGCAGGATTTCAGAGTTCTTTGTCATGTATGTATCGGGAAAGGCGACTTGTTTGTATGTCTTTTGTGTGTCTGGCTTAATCCATCAATTTCATGTCTATATCTGAAAACTGTAAGTCTTAGAGAGGCTATTTGTATTCAACCCCTTCAGTACCGGGATGCATTTTCACCTTGAGATTTGTGTACCATTAGACCATTGACATTAGGAAGGGTCTATGGAGGTCAGAAGATTAATGGCCACAGTCTTCACTATTTTAAACCCCCACATGAGTTTCTGAAGCTGTGTAAAATCACCAAATAGTCACCAGAATGAATATGAGGTGTGATTAGATCATTTTATTGACATTAGGAAGGCTCTATGGAGGTCACAAGATTAATGGCCACAGTCTTCACTATTTTAACCACCCCACATGAGTTTCTGAAGTTATAAAATCACCAAATAGTCACCAGAATGAATATTGAAGTGTGCTATGGTACTGAAGGGGTTAAATAACTTACATCAATGCACCAATAATTTACCACTGGAAACTTTATGATGGTTCGTATTTGTATGGCTGGAGAAGGATTATCAGTGTGTATGGAGACAAATATTTGTATGTGTGGAAACAGATTAATATGAATGTGCATGGGAATGAAGACAACAACAACATATCACCAAGCCACACAAGCACAAAGCTCCAGTACAAGACAAGAAAAAGACATTTGTGTGCCATTTTTGCCATTTTGCTTCAAAGAATATTTTTGTACACGAATGACAAGACGAGAGAGAGAGAGAGCGAGCAGGTGTGTGTGTCATTGTTATTAGTAGGTGGGGGGATCTATTAGCAGGTGTGTGTGGAGACAGGTGAGTGTGGCCAGGTGTGGGTAGAGAGAGAGAGAGAGAGAGAGAGAGAGAGAGAGAGAGAGAGAGAGAGAGAGAGAGAGAGACGTATGTTACTGTTCTACTCTATTTACATATCCCCCTTCTACACACACACACACACACTACTGTCAGAGAATTAATATTATACCTCAAACTTACCAAGATATCATAGTTTCCTTCTACACCTGAAACGTCTGCCCTCCCACTCCATTCAGTGTAATTACTACACTAACGAGAGATTTTAGTTTCCTTACACCAAAAAAACACCCAGCCTGTGAACCTTCTCAAAAAACACCACCTTTTTTAATTAATCTAGTTCTACAACACTATAGAACTAGAAACAACAGTCCATTTTAAGTTTCCATTCAGTCACAGGCTTAGGGAAACATAGATCCATTATTTTTTACACACACACACACATACACATAGCCCTTTTTATCCTGAAAAACTATATACACACACCCCTTTTTATCCTGAGAAATAACATGCACTCCTTATTATCCGGGGACAGACACACTTAAAGAAGGATCCAATTTTTTTTTTTTACCCTATACACATATCCAATTTTATCCTGAGAAACAACAAACATGCCATTTATATCCAGAAACAATTTTATCCAGAGAAACTACAGACATGCCTTGCCTTACTCTACCTCCCTGCCTCTCTCTCTCTTTTAATGTGTGAAAAAATAAGTTTGTAAGAAGAAAAAGTGAGAGAAAAGTAATATCTAACTTTTTTTTCTCTCTCTCTCTCTCTCATGGTAAAGTACTAAGTTATTTTAAGGAAACCCTGCATAGTCAATTCATGATAGTTTTAAGTATTATTACCTCTTCTACTACTACTACTACTACCACTACTGTCAACACCCCACCTAAGTACTTTTTATTTACCTACCTGTCCGTGTGTGTGTGTGTGTGTGTGTGTGTGTGTGTGTGTGTGTGTGTGTGTGTGTGTGTGTGTGTCTCCTCTCGTCAAAAAGGGAGGGAAGTGAAGGAATCTATGGTAATGATGTTGATGTATACAAATTCTTCTTTTTCTTCAGGATATTTGATTTTAAGGACCTATTTTTATGTAACACTAATGCATCACACATTCACTGTTTTCCAAAGGCTCTTGTTGAAGTGACGTGGGTTTTTAAGGGTGTTTTTGTGGTTCTAGTGGCAGATTAACAACATTTCTGCATTATTAACAGGAGAAACAATAAGTGACCAATTTTTAGGGTGTTTTCGTGGTTCTAGTGGCAGATTAACATGATTTCTGTTAATAATACAAAAAAAAAACCAGAATTTTAAGGGTATTTTTGTGGTTCTAGTGACAGATTAACATGATTTCTACATTATGAACAGGAGAAACACACTTGAAAAAATCCCGCCAGTCATCTCTGTGGCCTTGGAAAACAGTCAAGGTGAGAGAGCAAGTGTTTGAGAATGTTACATGTGATTGTTTTTGGATGGTGATCACAAAACCTAAGCACAAATATTAACGTTCTGCAAAATGTTATGTTTGTTTGTACTTACGCGCCTCAGAAGCTCGGCACGGCTATACAAATTTTGGTGTTTATGTTAAGTGTGTGTGTGTGTGTGTGTGTGTGTGTGTGTGTGTGTGTGTGTGTTTGTTCAAGCATTTATCATAGTTTAATTATTTGCTTCTTTGTCTCTGTATCTCAATTTGAAATACACGTTGGATTACATAGGTGTGGTCTTGCTATCCTTGTGTGTGTGTGTGTGTGTGTGTTCTCTTATTTCTCGTTTGTTCAATTTTATACTTGAATGAATGTACTTCCTGGTTTCAACTTTGTAAATGATGAAGTGTGTGTGTGTGTGTGTGTGTGTCCACCTAGTCAGTCCTCAAAGCTGAAGTAATGTAGAGCTTAAAGTTACAAAGAAAATGAATCCGTGAGCAAAAACGTGAAAACTAAGCTACAAAAAGATATAAATTTGTATTGTAATAAAAATAACCTTAAAAAAAAAAATAATAATAACAATCTATCTGCCTAGTGTCCATATGTAACTCAATTAACGTCAATATTCTTATAAAAATACACAAAAATGAAGTTTCTATTAATATAACAGTAAAACACACACACACAATTAATATAGAAAATAATAATGACCATCCTTAACATTACAATCTATCTATTCTCTATGTCTGTGTGTCTGTTCACCACCACCACCACCACTACTACCACCACCAGCAAATCAAGCCACCTTCTTCAGTTTAGTAAGGCAGTACATACCACCACCGCCGCAGCTGCCACCGTCCAAGTGAGTGACGCGCAGACAACCACTCTCACTCTTCTCAAATCTGGTGGGAGAGTACATGTCTTAAATTTCTCTCTCTCTCTCTACATATTTTTGAAGTAAGAGAAAGTAAATGTTTTCTCTACATATGTTAAATAATTTTCTCTCTCTCTCTCTCTCTCTCTCTCTCTCTCTCTCTCTCTCTCTCTCTCTCTCTTTTCTTTCCTCTCCTCTTCTCTTCTCTCTCTCTCTCTCTCTCTCTCTTTCTTTCTCCTTCCCTTTCTCTTTTCCCTCTCCCTCTCCCTCTCTCTCTCTCTCACCTGAGGTCTGTGGAGTGAGGTGGGGGCGTCAGGGGCACCACCTCCACCTGTCTGGTTCGCCTCACCTGCTCCACCACCTCCTCGTTATCCTCCACCTGATCAACACAATGCATGGTCAAACAAG
The DNA here is from genome assembly GCF_017591435.1 of Portunus trituberculatus. Taxonomy (NCBI): domain Eukaryota; kingdom Metazoa; phylum Arthropoda; class Malacostraca; order Decapoda; family Portunidae; genus Portunus; species Portunus trituberculatus. Next base: position 5,988,085 of record NC_059255.1, on the reverse strand, counting down.
GGAAGGAAAACACACAAACAAACACACTCATTTCTCGTTTGGTTTGTTCCTCTCTCTCTGTTTTCTTCCTCCTCCTCCTCCTCTTTCTTCTCCTTCTCTTCCTCCTCCTCTCCTTCTTTCTTCCTTTTCTCCCCCTCCTCTTCCTTCTCTCTTTCTCCTCCTTCTCCTTCTCCTCCTCTTCCTTCTCTCCTTCTTCAACACACAGGGCACTAACTAACATCAGCCTGGCATTCAATTACATGGATAAGACTGTGATGGAAAATACCTTAACCATTATGATAAGACACACTGGAATATGTGGCAGTGGTGTGGTGTGGTGTGGTGTGTGGTGTGGTGTGTGGTGTGGTGTGGAGTGGTCACCATACAGGCAGAAGGACATCAGGAAACTAGAAAGGCTCAAAGGGTTGCTACAAAGATGGTGCCAGAAATGAAGGACCTTCCCTATGAAGAAAGACTGAAGGAAATGGAACTACCAACTTTGAAGGACAGATGGGAGAGAGGAGACCTAATAATGGTGTATAAATTAGTGAACTGTATGGAAAAGATAGACAGACAACACCTGGTCACACACACACACACACACACACACACACACACACACACACACTTACCCTTGCCGAGACAGTGAGATACACCAGCACACCGCCACACACCAGCGCGTCCACACCAGCCTCCAACACTTGCTGCAGGAACCACACACCAACACCACCACCACCACCAGTAGTAGTAGTAGGTGTATTTACTAGTACATGGGTGAAACTGCCTCGAATTGACTGTAAAAAGAGATAAAGTTAGAGAGAGAGAGAGAGAGAGAGAGAGAGAGAGAGAGAGAGAGAGAGAGAGAGAGAGAGAGAGAGAGAGAGAGAGAGAGAGAGAGAGAGAGAGAGAGAGAGAGAGTTGGAAGGAAGGAAGGAAGAAAGAAGAAAAAAGGAAGGAAGGAGAAAAAAGGAAAATAAATGAAGGAAGGAAAGGAAAGAAAAGACAAAATAAACAAAAAATAAACAAAAATAACAAAAAGGAAAACAAGAAAACAAAATAAAAGAAGAAAATCAACAAATAAAAAATCAAACGAGAAAAAAAAAAAAATAAATAAATAAATGATGAAATAGAACAAGAAAAAGAGAAAGAAAGAAACACACACACACACACACACACCTTTGGCATTTCCAGCAGGTGTAGCCTCGTCACCAGCATGGAGGTCAGCCCACACCTGCTAACGACTCTCTCAACATCCGGCAGGTAGCGACGCGTGAGACAGTTGGCAACCACCAGCCCTTCACCCTTCACACACTCACCTGCCACGGAACACAATGCAACACAAAACAATGCACCAACGCACCACACCTTTCCAAACAGCTTGCTGACTACAATACGAAGGAACAGCAACACAGCAACACACTTTTTGAACCTCTCCAGACAGCTTGGTGACCACTTCTACAATGCAATACAAGGAACAACAAACAAACACACACACACACACACACACACACACACACACACACACACACACACACACACACACACACCTGCCAGTTCAGTGTGGTGTCCCCTCCCAGCACAAAGGTCAAGAAACACAGCATCAGGAGAGAGCGAGAGGGCCGTCACAGCTAACCCACCCACACTGCCCTGGAAGAGATGACTTGGTGACGGAGGAGACTCGGAAGAGGGAGAGACTGAAATAAGGAAGGAAAAGAAGAAGGGAAAGCTAAATAGAGAAGGAGAAGGAGGAGGAGGTTGAATGAAAGAAGGAAAAGGGTGAATGAAGAAGGAACAGAGGAAAAGCTTGCAGTGAAGAAGAAAAAGAAGAAATAATGAAGAATGAGAAAAGGAAGACAATAATTGGGAAAAAGATGAAATTGAAATAAAGAAGAAAACGGATAAAGAAAAAGAAAGAATGAGAAAAAGATGACACAACAAAAATAAGAATAACAAAACAGACACAGGAGAGAGAGAGAGAGAGAGAGAGAGAGAGAGAGAGAGAGAGAGAGAGAGAGAGAGAGAGAGAGAGAGAGAGAGAGAGAGAGAGAGAGAGAGAGAGAGAGAGAGACACACACACACACACACACACACACACACACACACACACACACGAGATTATTTGAAGGGCAGGGAAATGAGAACTGTGATTAGAGATACACACTCATCTTGGGGTAAAGTAACTAGGGGAGTGCCACAAGGGTCAGTGTTAGCCCACATTATGTTTGATTGATGTAAACGACATTCACACTGGGGTAAACAGCTGTATGAATTTGTTTACTGATGATGCAAAGTTGCTAAGAGTGATCAAGACCAGAGAGGACTGTTTGCTGCTGCAGGAAGACTTAAACAAGATCTATGAATGGAGCAGGAAGTGGAAATTTGAGTTTAATGCCAAGAAATGTCACATAATGGAACTAGGAAAGAGTAAGAGAAGACCAGTATGGAACTATTTGATGGGAGAGGAACAAATAATGAAGACTGAAGAGGAAAAGATCTTGGAGTGATCATACAGGAAAATCTGAGCCCTGATAAACACATAAGCAAGATATTTGGACTATCATTAAGATGTTGACTAATATAAGAGTGGCATTTCATTACATGGACAAAGATATGATGAAAAGACTCATCACAGCATGATACGCCCAAGGCTGGAATATGCAGCAGTGGTGTGGTCTCCAACCTCTAAAAAGGATAGAAGGAAACTGGAAAGGATACAGAAGATTGCTACAAAGATGGTGCCGGAACTAAAGGACCTCACATATGAAGAACGACTCAAGGAAATGGGACTGCCAACCTTACAGGATACAAGAGAACGAGGGGACCTAATAACAATGTACAAGATAGTCAATGCCACTGAAAAGATACACAAGGAAGACCTGGTGCTGGTCACGGAAGAACATGGAAGGACTACAGGACATGGAAAGAAGATCAGGATGAGGCAGTGTGTCAAGGATATTGGAACACACACACACACACACTCACCACAGCCCCATACATAAGACAGGGGGCTTCTGGGTGCACAGGAGCTGGCAGGGGGCTTGGCTGGGGGGCTGGCAGGGGTCTGAGCACCAAGTCTCTATAATTTGGTAATCTTGGGTCAATATAATGCTTTAGGTAGGAAATGTAATGTTTTTGTTCCTGCCAAGCTAAGAATTGTTGCCATATGCTTGATTGATGATCCTCTTCCTCCTCCTCCTCCTCCTCTTCCTCTTCCTCCTCCTCCTCCTCCTCCTCCTCCTCTTCCTCTTCCTTCCTCCTCTTCTTCTTCTTTGTGTTCTTGTAGTTCTTTTTCCTTCTTCTCTCTTCTTGTCGTTCTTCTGTCTCCTCCTCCTCCTCTTCTTCTTCTTCTTCTTTCTCCTTTTCCTCTTCTTTTTCTTCTTGTTGTGGTTCTTTCTCTTCTTCCTTTTTCTTTTCCTCTTCTCCTCCTTCTTCTTGGTGATTGTGGTTCTTCTTCTTCTTCTTCTTCTTCTTTTTTTCTTTTTCTTCTTCTTCTCTTCCTCCTCCTCCTTATTATGTTTCTTCTCTTCATCTTCCTCCTCCTCCTCCACCTCCTCCTCTTCCTTCTTCTTCTTCTTCTTTTTCCTCCTCCTCCTCTTCTTCTTCTTCTCTTTCTGTCTATATTCCTTCCTCTCCTCCTCCTCCTCCTCCTCCTCCTCTTCTTCTTCCTTACAGCCTTCCTCTTCCTCCTCCTCCTCCTCCTTCATCTTGTATTTAGCTTGAAGAAGAGGAAGAAGAAGAAGAAGACAGCTTGGTGACAATATAAGCTCTCCTGTGCTTGGTGACTTCATTCCTTCCCTTCCTTTCTTCCTTCCTGCTTGGTGATATCTGCCCTGGTGCTTACTGGTGATGCTGTGGTGCTGTGCGGTGGTGACTGGCTGTGTTTTGGTGACCACTTTGCTGTGTTTGTCTGTGTGTGTCGGTTTGGTGACCTGGTTTGATTCTTTGGCGGTTTTGGTGATCATTTTGCCTCTCCTGGTGACCCTGTTGTGTTTCATGTTCCTGGTGATTTGTTTCTTAATCCCCTTCAATTTGGTGAGGCTTGGTGACTTGGTGATTGTTCTTATCTTCACCCTAATCCTCTTTTTGGACCTGGTGCTTGCTATTTTCACCTCACCAGCACCATTTTTGCCTTCAGTCACCTGTTCTTGCTTCCTGGTGACTTGTGCTGGTGACTGACTCTCATTTTCTGCTTTTATTAATGGATTGGTGAGATTTTGTGGTTCTGTGTACAGTTTGGTGTCCTTAAGGTTTGATTTGGTGACTGGGGTTGAGTTGGTGACTGGCTTGGTGACTGGTGGTGACTGGTGCTCTGGCTTGGTGACTGGTGTCTTGGTGAGGCTGTGTGTGTCCTTATCTTGCCTCACTGTCTTTATCTTGGTGACTGGGGTTGTCTGGGTGATGTCTGGCTTGGTGACTGGTGCTGTGTTGGTGACTGGCTTGGTGACTGGTGCCCTCTCTTCTGGTGTCTTGGTGAGGCTGTGTGTGTCCTTATCTTGCCTCACTATCTTTATCTTGGTGACCTGTTGATTGGTGACTTTCTTGGTGACCTCTCCTCTCTTCTGTATCTTGGTGACCTGTCCTGTCTTGTTGAGGGCATGTGTCTTAGCATTATCTTGTCCCTTCCTCCTTATCTTTCCCCTCTTCTTCCTGGTGACCTGCTGTGACCTGTGTGGTGTTAGCAGGTGACCCAGCTGCTTGATGACCTTCTGCTGTGACCTTTCTGACAGTAGGCAGTCCACAGCCTCACCAAGTGGAAGTCTGCACAATGCCATGACCTGTGTGTGTGTGTGTGTGTGTGTGTGTGTGTGTGTGTGTGTGTGTGTGTGTGTGTGTGTGTGTGTGTGTGTGTGTGTGTGTGTGTGTGAAGGGGTTAAAATAGTGAAGACTGTGGCCATTAATCTTGTGCCCTCCATACACCCTTCCTAATGTCAATAAAATGGTCTAATGGTACACAAAACTCAAGGTAAAATGTGTCCCAGTACTGAAGGGGTTAAAATAGTGAAGACTGTGGCCATTAATCTTGTGCCCTCCATACACCCTTCCTAATGTCAATAAAATGGTCTAATGGTACACAAAACTCAAGGTAAAAATGTGTCCCAGTACTGAAGGGGTTAAAATAGTGAAGACTGTTAATCTTCTGCCCTCCATAGACCCTTCCTAATGTCAATAAAATGGTCTAATGGTACACAAATCTCAAGGTAAAAATGTGTCCCAGTACTGAAGGGGTTAAAATAGTGAAGACTGTGGCCATTAATCTTGTGCCCTCCATAGACCCTTCCTAATGTCAATAAAATGGTCTAATGGTACACAAATCTCAAGGTAAAATGTGTCCCAGTACTGAAGGGGTTAAAATAGTGAAGACTGTGGCCATTAATCTTGTGCCCTCCATAGACCCTTCCTAATGTCAATAAAATGGTCTAATGGTACACAAATCTCGAGGTAAAATCGTGTCCCAGTACTGAAGGGGTTAAAATAGTGAAGACTGTGGCCATTAATCTTCTGCCCTCCATAGACCCTTCCTAATGTCAATAAAATGGTCTAATGGTACACAAATCTCAAGGTAAAAACGTGTCCCAGTACTGAAGGGGTTAAAATAGTGAAGACTGTGGCCATTAATCTTGTGCCCTCCATAGACCCTTCCTAATGTCAATAAAATGGTCTAATGGTACACAAATCTCAAGGTAAAAATGTGTCCCAGTACTGAAGGGGTTAAAATAGTGAAGACTGTGGCCATTAATCTTGTGCCCTCCATAGACCCTTCCTAATGTCAATAAAATGGTCTAATGGTACACAAATCTCAAGGTAAAAATGTGTCCCAGTACTGAAGGGGTTAAAGATACTGATGCAAGCTTCAATCCTGGACATTTGAAGAATATTTAACAATTCTGGACATGTATGGGAAGATCTGGACACATCACCACACCATCTCAGGTCACCACAGACAGTCACCAGGAGCACTACACACCACAATTACTGCAGTTTGAAGCACCACACACCACCACACACAATCTCACAGTCTGGATCACATTTCTACCACCATTTTAACCCTATTTCACCCTATTGCAAATTAATAATATCTTTGGGACAGCATTTAGGTTAGGTTAGGTTAGAATAGGTCAAGTTAGGTCTATAAGTATTTCTAACCGCATTTTACCCTATCGGAAATTAATAAGGTTAGGTCTATAAGTATTTCTAACATCATTTTAGCCTATCGGAAATTAATAATAAGGCTAGGTCTATAAGTATTTCTAACAACATTTCAGCCTATCGGAAATTAATAAGGTTAGGTTTATAAGTATTTCTAACAACATTTCAGCCTATCGGAAATTAATAAGGTTAGGTTTATAAGTATTTCTAACCGCATTTCACCCTATCGGAAATAAACAATAAGGCTAGGTCTATAAATATTTCTAACCGCATTTTAGCCAATCGGAAATAAATAATAAGGTTAGGTCTATAAGTATTTCTAACACCATTTTACCCTATCGGAAATTAATAAGGCTAGGTCTATGAGTATTTCTAAACCTATTTTACCCAATCAGAATTTAATAATAACTTTGGGACAGCATTTAGGTTAGGTTAGGTTAGTATAGGTCAAGTTAGGTCTATAAGTATTTCTAACCGCATTTTACCCTATCGGAAATTAATAAGGTTAGGTCTACGAGTATTTCTAACACCATTTTAGCCTATCGGAAATTAATAATAACTTCGGAACAGAATGTAGGTTAGGTTAAGTTCCCCCAGCTTAAATCCCCGCTTTCCCAGGAGGTCCCCAAGCTTGTTAGACATAGGGAAAAGAAATATAAGATAGGCTGTACTGATTCAAACTCCAAATTTACCGACACACCAGCACAAGGTCACCAGGAACAAGCCTCACCAAGCACAAGGTCATAAGGAAACTAGAAAATACAATAAATAAATAAATATGTCACATTTTCTCTTATTTCTCCCTCACCAAGCCATCTCAGGTCACCACGAGGTCACTACAGAGCCACAAGGTCACCAGGAACAAACCTCACCAAGCACAAGGTCACAAGGAAACTAGAAAATAAATATACAAGTTTTTTTTCTCTTATTTCTCCCTCACCAAGCCATCCCAGCTCACCAAGAGGTCACTACAAAGCCAGGTCACCAGGAACAAGCCTCACCAAGCACAAGGTCACAAAGAAAGAAAATAAATAAATACGTCACATTTTCTCTTATTTCTCCGTCACCAAGCCATCCCAGGTCACCAAGAGGTCACTACAAAGCCAGGTCACCAGGAACAAGCCTCACCAAGCACTGTCACAAGGAAACTAGAAAATAAATAAATGCGCCACATTTTCCCTTATTTCTCCCTCACCAAGCCATTCCAGGTCACCACGAGGTCACCACAAAGCCACAAGGTCACCAGGAACAAGCCTCACCAAGCACAAGGTCATAAGGAAACTAGAAAATACAATAAATAAATAAATATGTCACATTTTCTCTTATTTCTCCCTCACCAAGCCATCTCAGGTCACCATGAGGTCACTACAGAGCCACAAGGTCACCAAGAACAAGCCTCACCAAGCACAAGGTCACAAGGAAACTAGAAAATAAATATACAAGTTTTTTTCCCCTTATTTCTCCCTCACCAAGCCATCTCAGGTCACCATGAGGTCACTACAGAGCCACAAGGTCACCAGGAACAAGCCTCACCAAGCACTAGGTCACAAGGAAACTAGAAAATAAATAAATACGTCACATTTTCTCTTATTTCTCCCTCACCAAGCCATCCCAGCTCACCACGAGGTCACTACAGAGCCACAAGGTCACCAGGAACAAGCCTCACCAAGCACAAGGTCATAAGGAAACTAGAAAATACAATAAATAAATAAATATGTCACATTTTCTCTTATTTCTCCCTCACCAAGCCATCTCAGGTCACCATGAGGTCACTACAGAGCCACAAGGTCACCAAGAACAAGCCTCACCAAGCACAAGGTCACAAGAAAACTAGAAAATAAATATACAAGTTTTTTTTCCCTTATTTCTCCCTCACCAAGCCATCTCAGGTCACCATGAGGTCACTACAGAGCCACAAGGTCACCAGGAACAAGCCTCACCAAGCACTAGGTCACAAGGAAACTAGAAAATAAATAAATACGTCACATTTTCTCTTATTTCTCCCTCACCAAGCCATCTCAGGTCACCATGAGGTCACTACAGAGCCACAAGGTCACCAGGAACAAGCCTCACCAAGCACTAGGTCACAAGGAAACTAGAAAATAAATAAATACGTCACATTTTCTCTTATTTCTCCCTCACCAAGCCATCCCAGCTCACCACGAGGTCACTACAGAGCCACAAGGTCACCAGGAACAAGCCTCACCAAGCACTAGGTCACAAGGAAACTAGAAAATAAATAAATACGTCACATTTTCTCTTATTTCTCCCTCACCAAGCCATCTCAGGTCACCATGAGGTCACTACAGAGCCACAAGGTCACCAGGAACAAGCCTCACCAAGCACTAGGTCACAAGGAAACTAGAAAATAAATAAATACGTCACATTTTCTCTTATTTCTCCCTCACCAAGCCATCTCAGGTCACCATGAGGTCACTACAGAGCCACAAGGTCACCAAGAACAAGCCTCACCAAGCACTAGGTCACAATGAAACTAAAAATAAATAAATACGCCACATTTTCTCTTATTTCTCCGTCACCAAGCCATTCCAGGTCACCACAAAGCCACAAGGTCACCAGGAACAAGCCTCACCAAGCACAAGGTCACCAGTCAAGGGGAAAGTAGAAATTAAATAAATACGTCACATTTTCTCTTATTTCTCCCTCACCAAGCCATCCCAGGTCACCATGAGGTCACTACAGAGCCACAAGGTCACCAGGAACAAGCCTCACCAAGCACAAGGTCACCAGTCAAGGGGAAAGTGTAAATATAATAAAAAGTTCATTATAATATTTGACATCGAGATTCACTATCATGGCTGCCTCACCTTCTTCTTTTATTTCCTCTAATTATACACTAACTATACTTCCTAGTGTATTTTTAAGGGTATGGGAGGAAAGTATGGGTATTTAAGTATACATGGTGTGAAAATGGTAAGGTTGTATGGTTAAATAAGGTAGAAATTGGTGAAAAATATGGAGAGGTTACCTTATGAATAGTTTAAAGTGATCCGAAGCTTCGAAGAAAGAGACTACGAGTGTATCTATTTTTCATTATTTGCTTCAGAAAGTTTTATTTTTATTTTTTTTATTGTAAGATTGTAAGAAAAAGTTTTGTTTATTTTTTCTATTATATTTTTTGTGATTTTTTTTTTTGCTATTGTGTGATTGTGAGAAATAGTTTTATTCATGTATTTTCTATCATATCTATTTATTTTCTCTTTTCTTTTTGTAAGATTGTAAGAAAAGTTTTTATTTATTTATTTGTATTAGATTTAGTTGTAACTTTTTTGGTTTTGCGTGATTGTGGGGGAAAAGTTTTATTCATATAGATATATATTTATTTTATCTTTATTTATTTATTTTTTGTTGTAAGATTATAAGAAAATGTTTTATTTATTTATTTGTATTAGATTTTATTGTAAGTTTATTTTTATTACGTGACTGTGAGAAAAAGTTTTATTAATTTATTTCTATCACATTTATTTATCATCTTTTTAATTTAAGATTGTAAGAAAAGGTTTGATTTATTTACCTATATCATATTTTATTGTTAGTTTGTTTTTATTACGTGACTGTGAGAAAAAAAGTTTTATTCATTAATTTGTATCACATTTATCTATTATATTTTTTACTGTGTGATTATAGAAAATGTTTTATATATTTAATCACATTCGGTTTTATTACAAGTTCATTTTCTATTGATAAGTTGTAAGAAAAGCTTTTATTTTCTTTATTTTTCTTATTTTCAGCTGTTTTGAGTGATGTGAAAGAGATTGATATTTTTCCCTTACTGAGAAACTTTAACTACAAAATAAAAAAAAAGCTTTCTTATTTATTCTATTAATGATTTGTTGCTTAATTCACTCAGTACTTGATGAATGCAATACGTGCCTAATTTAATTCATTTATTTCCTATTATGCATTCATTATATACGTGTGAATGATATTATGTATTTATTTATCACTTATTTATATATTTAGATAGTTTAATAATCCCGCTGTGTAAAGATAGAGAATAAAGAAATGAAAAATGACTAAAGAAAAATCTGATATTAATTTTCTTCTTTATATAACGCTACTTAAGACTAAAAATCCATTAAAACAGACTAAACAGAACAAACACAATACATTCATGTCGTATAAATAAAAGGAACATTCACGCTACATGGACATAGAAATAAAATCATTCATAATAATAATTGAAGAAAAAAAAAAAATCAGTACGATAATTGAAAAGTGAAGACATCGTACCCCCTCCCCCCATATAATAATTCAAATAATGTCATTGTTAGTTATTATTGGCATTATTATTTATTACTATTATTATTTTATCTTTTTTTTTATAATTACTATTGTTATCATTGTTAGTGTAAGTTTCTATACAGTTTTAAGTGACTGATTTGTACTATGAAAAAAACAATTCACTAATACACTAGGTGGAAACTGTTTTTACACACTCTCTCTCTCTCTCTCTCTCTCTCTCTCTCTCTCTCTCTCTCTCCAATACTATCTTTTCTTTCGTTTTTCTTGAGTTTAGTTGGCAAATCTCTCTCTCTCTCTCTCTCTCTTCTCTCTCTCTCTTCCTTCCTTCCTTCTTCTCTCTCTCTTCTCTCTCTCTCTCTCTTCTCTCTCTCTCTCTCTCTCTCTCTCTCTCTCTAATCCTTCTTGTTCTTGGTGATGTGGAGGCGCGGGGTGGTGAGGATGAGCAGGACGGAGGAGGCGGTGAGTGTCTGCAGGAGGAGGAGGACACCACGCCACGACCACAGGCGCGCCACTTGACTTAGAGGCCACCCAGCTAACACCGCGCCAACTGCATGGGAGGAGGCGTGGGTTAGAGAGAGAGAGAGAGAGAGAGAGAGAGAGAGAGAGAGAGAGAGAGAGAGAGAGAGAGAGAGAGAGGGGTGAGATTTGGAGAGAATTAAGATAGTTGGGAGTGTTTTGAGTGGTTTGAGTGTTTTGAGAGAGAGAGAGAGAGAGAGAGAGAGAGAGAGAGAGAGAGAGAGAGAGAGAGAGAGAGAGAGAGAGAGAAAAAAAAATACTTGAAAAAACACATTAGAAACACCAAAATACTTAAAAAAAAAAAAAAAAAAAATACAAGAAAAAATATATCTGAACCATTGAAAATTTCCCGCCATTTCTGAGGTCGCTTACCATTCGCCGCCAACGCAACGAAAGCATGGGCGGTGCCAGAAAGATGCGCCGGGAAGGACTCTGACGCCACAATGCCATAAATAGAGATGGGGCCGAACATGCTAGCCCCGAGAACAGCCCCCACGCCAGACACCAACACCTGGGGGGGGCGGAAAAAGGGATAAATAGAAGGAAAAACAAGGAATAAAGAAGGATAACTCAAAGAAAACGGAAAAAATGGAGGGTAGAATAGGGGTGACTGAAAAAGATAGGCTCGAACAGGTTAGCCTCACGAACAGACGGCTGGGAGAGAGAGAGAGAGAGAGAGAGAGAGAGAGAGAGAGAGAGAGAGAGAGAGAGAGAATAAGTAGTAGCAGAATATGAGACAATAATATCCACACACACACACACACACACACACACACACACACACTGACCTGGGATGAAGCAGAGGTCAGCACGAAAGTCAGCACATAGAGGCCAGCGCAGCACATAGAGATGAACGCAGCGGCCACCAACAGACGCACATTAGCTTGTACTTTGACCTTTATGAGAGACAGATAGAAATAATTAGCTTTAAGTAAGTTTACGCTAGTTTGTTCTTTACCTGCATCCGTTTTCTTCGATTTTCCTTTCGTTATTAAAGCTTATCTTACTCTATTTCATCATTTATCAATTCATTTATTCGTAGTAAGGAAAATAAAGCGTTAAAATTAGCTTAGTTTGTGTTAAATTTCCATACATCATCTTCCTTCCCATTCTTTGCAATCCCGTTTTCTGTGCACCTTTTAAAATGAAGGAAGACTAAAATAGACATTAAAAAAAGCCATTTAAGACCTAAACGAGGCTCAAATACATAAATAAAAGGCAGAAATATATAAAATAACATTAATTTACCTTAGAGGCGATGCGGTCAGTGAGAACCCCAGCTAGGATGCCCCCAAAGAACCCTCCTGTCTCCATAGCGCTGACGAAGGAACTGGCTGACGGAGGGAAGAGAGAGAGAGAGAGTGAGAGAGAGTGAGAGAGAGAGAGAGGTAAATTAGATTAGAATAAGAGGAATAGGATGATAAAAAGGAAGCAGAGAGAAAGAAGAGATAGAAATTTGAAAGAAAATGAGAGAGAGAGAGAGAGAGAGAGAGAGAGAGAGAGAGAGAGAGAGAGAGAGAGACAACAAAACAAAGAAAATGGCATAATAATTAAATAACTACAACTATTTATCACCACCACCACCACCACCACTACCACTACTACTACTACTACTACTACTACTACTACAACCAACTCCTTACCTTCCATCTGTGACGTTCCTAACTCATTCATAACAAAACACTCAAAAACAGTAGCTATAAATCACAAAACTACCACTACTACTACTACTACTACTACTACTACTACTACTACTACTACAACCAACTCCTTACCTTCCATCTGTGACCTTCCTAACTCGTTCATAACAAACACTTGGCCCCACTCCGAGATCGCAGTCTTAGCCATGAAGACGACAAGGTAGCAGACAGAGACAAGCCACAGGAAGGGAGACTGAACTAAATCTCGCACTGTTCCAGACTCCGTTTTCTGTTTCTCTTTCTCCTTCTCCTCTCCTTCCTTGCCTGTGAAAGAGAGAGATAGAGAGATAGAGAGAGAGTTTAGTTGTTGTTTCTGTGTGTGTGTGTGTGTGTGTGTGTGTGTGTGTTTTTTTTTTTCAATTATCGTTTTCTTTGTCATATTAATGTGGTTTGTCATTTTTCTTCTTCCTCTTCTTCCTCCTCCTCCTCCTCCTCCTCCTCCTCCTCCTTCTTCTTCTTCTTCCTCCTCCTCCTCCTCTTCCTCTTCTTCCTCCTCCTCCTGCTCCCCCAACACACACACACACACACACACACACACACACACACACACACACACACACTTACTAGGGGTGTGTGTGGGCGTGGCTGGGCTGGGAAGGTTGGCAAGCTTTGGGTCATCAACAAGGCTCACCACTGCAACCACTGCCATTACTAGGGACACGAGACCTGGGGAGAGAGAGAGAGAGAGAGAGAGAGAGAGAGAGAGAGAGAGAGAGAGAGAGAGAGAGAGAGAGAGAGAGAGAGAGAGAGAGAGAGAGAGAGAGAGAGATTTGTGGTTATTTCTTTCTTTCGTTTTGTTGTTGTTGTTATTGCTACTACTACTACTACTGCTACTACTACTACTACTACTACTACTACTACTACTACTACTACTACTACTCTTTCTCCTCCTCCTCCTAATCTTCTCTATTTTTTATTTTTCCTCCTCCTCCTCCTCCTCCTCCTCCTCCTCCTCCTCCTCCTCCTCCTCCTCCTCCTCTTCCTCTTACTAATCTTCTCTTCTAATTAATCTTCCTCTTCCTCTTCCTCCTACCAATATTCTCTCCTCCTCCTCCTCCTCCTCCTCCTCCTCCTCTTCCTTCTCTTCTTCTTCTTCTTCTTCCTAATATTCTTTCTCCTAAATTCTCTTACTATCATTCTAATCCCTCCTCCTCCTCCTCCTCCTCCTCCTCCTCCTCCTCCTCCTCCTCCTCCTCCTCCTCCTGGCCCCACGTACCAGCAATCACGAGGGAAGCACTCCAGCCGTGGGATATAATGATGTAGGCGGCGAACAGGGGAGAGAGAGTGCCAGACAAGTTACTGCTGGCTGTCAACACACTCCACCACGTCCCGAAATTGGCTGGACTGAACCACTGGGGAGACAGACTGGCGTTAGCTGTGTGTGTGTGTGTGTGTGTGTGTGTGTGTGTGTGTGTGTGGGGTGTGTTTTGGTGTGATTTTGAGGTGTTTTGAGGTGTTTTGGGGTGTTTTGGTGTGTTTTCAGGGTGTTTTTGGGTGTTTTTGGGTGTTTTGAGGTGTTTTGAGGTGTGTTTGAGTTGTTTTGAGGTGTTTTGGTGTGTTTTAAGGTGTTTTGGGTTTTGTGTTTTGTGTTTGAGGTGTTTTAAGTGTATTTTGAGGTGTTTTGGGGTGTTTACAAGTGTTTTGGGTTTTAGGTGTTTTAGGTGTTTTGGTGTGTTTGAGTGTTTTGTGTGTTTGAGGTGTTTGGGGTGTTTGAGGTGTTTTGGGGTGTTTGGGTGTTTTGAGGTGTTTTGAGGTGTTTTAGGGTGTTTGAGGTGTTTTGGGTGTTTTGAGGTGAGGGTGTTTGAGGTGTTTTGAGGTGTTTGGTGTTTAGAGGTGTTTTGGGTTGAGTGTGTTTGAGGTGTTTTAGTGTTTTGAGGTGTGTGTTTGAGGTGTTTTGGTGTGTTTTGATGTTTTGTGTTTGAGTGTTTTGGGGTGTTTTGGGTGTTTTGAGGTGTTTTGGTGTGTTTTGGGTGTTTTGAGGTGTTTTGAGGTGAGGTGTTTTGAGGTGTTTTGGTGTGTTTGAGGTGTTTTGGTGTGTTTTGGGGTGTTTGAGTGTTTTGTGTGTTTTGAGGTGTTTTGGTGTGTTTGAGGTGTTTTGGGGTTTTAGAGGTGTTTCAGGGTGTTTTGAGTGTTTTGAGGTGTTTTGAGGTTTTGAGGTGTTTTGGGTGTTTGAGAGGTGTTTTAGGGTGTTTTGTGTGGTGTGTTTGGGGTGTTTTGTGTTTTGGGTGTTTTTTTTGTTTTGTGTTTTAGGGTGTTTTGAGGTGTTTTGGTGTGTTAGAGAGAGAGAGAGAGAGAGAGAGAGGTCACGCACGTGGTAGCTCCGTGTTTTCGTGGTGTTACAGTGGTTTAACAAAGTGCAGTGTTGTGAAAATTTCAGTGCTTGAAGTGCTAAGTGTCCTGGTGTCCATGTAAAAGTGTAAGGTGTGCTAAGCCTTGCAATAGTGTTGAAAAATCACTTGAAAAGAGTGTTTGTACCCGTGCAGTGACCGAGACCCGGGCCTGACCTGACGCGAGGCCTAAGGCAGCACACAGTTGCCAAATCTCTCCAAGGTAGTTTTTAAACAACCTGTATCTCTCTCTCCGTGGCTGGTTTGGCTTGACTTGTGGGAGAGGTAGTTAGTGTCGTGTGTTTTTTGTGCGCCTGTGGGGAAGTGCTTTGTGTTCTGTGCCAGTGTTCAGTGTCTGTGTTCACGAGTGTGTTAGTGTCGCACGTGTCGTTTAGAGCCAACACTCGTTGTCGCCCCACACCTGGCTCCACAATTCCCCAGGAATCACTTATCCTCTCCCTCAATGTCTAGCCCCGCCCATCGCCCCATAGCCAGGCGAGACTTGCCTGGCTACCAGCCACAGAATTGGTGTTGCGTTTGTGGCAAAGCAACACTTAAGACTCAACACGTGAGCTGTGACGAGGAAACCTGCCGTAACCTTTGTCACAACAGCTGCCTTGGGGATACGCCAGTCTTCAAGTGTAGCTACACGGAGCAGCTACGACTCCAAGCAAACATCCCGGACCCCGTCACCTACATCATCGAGGAGACTGATACACCCCCAACGCCACTACCGGACGACAGTGGGGAGAGTCAGTGGGAGGGCTTGGAGAGAGGAGAGCTAGTTTCACTAGTTGAGAAGCTCACTGAGGAAGCCTCTCAACAAAACTGTGTGATTAAGTCCCTCCAGGACGACCGAGACTTGATCATACAACACAGAGACGTGTTTGCTGCGGCTCTCAGAGTAGCAGACAGGCTGATAGCGTCAAAACAGCGCCAGACGCAAGTAGCCACACGCTCTCAGGCAGTCAGCGCCCACGCAGAGTCAATTGACGAACACTGGGAGGTGGTTTGTCAGGACTCTGAGAGGTGGAGGACGTGGTGGAGCTCGGATAAACCGCAACAGCTCCGCCACTCAGCTGTTTTCTCAACTTCCACCTTCCCTTCGCCTGCCCGGGAAACAACGACCGCTCCGCCTACCTCCACTGCTTCCATCGCCACACAGAGCGACTGTGACACCTCCCCAGCGTCTACTGTCACTCCTTCTGCCACACAGAGTGACTGCTCGGTACTCACTACCACGTCTACCGCCACACAGAGCAGCAGGGACTCTTCCTCCATAAATACAGCGAACGGAGTAGATCGCGGTGCCTCTGTTCGCCCACGAACCTCTCCTCAGACCACTTCAGGAGATTGGAGAAAAAAGAAAACTAAGAGGAAGTGCAGCAGGACGCGAGGAAGGTGTCCAGCGAAGGACTGAGGACTCACCAGGCCACCAAGCAGACACAAAAGCGAGCCAAGGCAAAAGTGTGTGAGTACTGCTCACGGAAAGGACACACTTCTGCTACTTGCCACGCCAGAACTGACGATTTACGTCAGGAGCGTCTCATACAGCGGCTCCTTACGGTGGAAAGACACACAGCCACACCCTTCCCACCTGCAGCGCCTCAGCCCGCCCACCACCTCACTTCATTTCAGTCCTTACCACAACCTCGCCCACTCCTTCCTCAGCCTGGTATCTGGAATCAGAGCCAGGGGCGGCAGTGGACCACTCCTCTTCACCAGTACCAGCAGTCGGCCGCGGACCCTAACCACCACCTCGGACTAGCAGGCCTCGCTCACTACCATCCCTCACCATGGTACAGCCAGCTTGCCCCGCCGCCAACTAAAGGTCGTCTCTAGCAACGTCCGTGGTCTCCGGACTAACCTTGCAGACTTATACCACAACTGTGTGCAACGACACAATGCAGACGTTGTTGTGGTGACAGAGACATGGCTGAACAGTGAGGTGGAGCCCACGTATGGCAGGATGCAGGGCTTCACCCACTGGGTGAGGAGGGACCGACAGGAGCGAACAGGAGGTGGAGTGGCTGTCTGCTTCAAGGAAGGAATGCAGGCCCAGCTACTCGACATAGACACGCCTCCACTGATGGAGATGATGTACTTCCGAGTAACGCTGGCAGACCGCTCAGCCCTCTTACTGTGTGCCCTGTATCGCCCCCCGCGACAAGGGCCTGACTCACTCCTGTACCTGACTGAGACTTTAGACAACCTGATGATGGCACACAGCTGCAGCCACGTGCTGATTGTGGGGGATCTCAATCACCACCTGGAAAGAGACGCCTACGAGAATCTCCTGGAGGTGCAGGGTCTGACAGATCATGTCACCTTCCCACACATGAACGAGGAGGGACATTAGACCCTGTCATCTCAGACTACCAGGAGGACAAGCTTCAGTGTCATCAGCTGGGGCTCGTGGGCAGCTCTGATCATCACGCTGTACTGACACAGCTGGAAGTGGGCGTGGCTCGGGACGAGGCCACCACCCGCACCATCTGGCTGTGGAACAAAGCAGACTGGGCTTCCCTGCGCCGCGACCTGACCCACACCCCATGGGCCACTCTGCTACAGGGAGGAGCAGAGAGTGAAGCACTTGCACTCACCTCTCACCTTCTCGCCCTCCAGAGACGCCACGTCCCACACAGGGAATACACCACCAGACCGACGGATCAGCCATGGTTTGGCTACCGTTGCCGTGTTGCTGCTGAGGCAAAGTATGCTGCCTGGCTCCGCTACAAGAGGAACCCGACTCGGCGCAACAAGGACTTGCATAGGGCTGCATGCAGGAGGATGGTGGTAACCAGCAAGTGGGCCTTAAAAAAGTGGGAGGAAAGCCTGCGCCGGAAACTGTGTGGCACTGGCGTAGGAAACAAAACTTGGTGGTCCCTTGTTAAGGACAAACAGGAACTGGCCACCAAGAATCCATCCCTCCCTCAGCAAGCAGGACGGTACTGTCGCCACCAGCAGTAAGGAGAGGGCACAGTTGCTGGCTTCCTTGTTTGCTGGAAAAATGAAGGTGGGGAATCCACAGCAGCCACCGCCTCAGCTGGTCCAGCAATGTGAGAAGACTGTCACCATGGTGGAGGTGACGCATCAGCAGGTGAAGCGATTATTGCGGGGCTGGACACACAGAAAGCTACCGGCCCTGATGACATCAGCCCGCACCTGCTGAAGCGATGCTCCCAGGAACTGGCTGCCCCTCTCACCCAAGTCTTCACAACTTGTGTACGGGAAAACGTCTGGCCTTCAGTGTGGAAGGAGGCTCGAGTAGTTCCGTACACAAAAAGCTCAGGACGGACCCAAAAACTACAGACCCATATCCCTGTTGTCAGTGGTGGGTAAAGTGTTTGAGAGGGTCGTGGCAGAGGTGGTGTGTAGCCATCTCAAGGACAATGCCCTCCTCTCAGACCAACAGTTTGGGTTCAGACCTGGAAGGTCAACCTCCGACCTAATGATGCTTCTCACCAGGCAGTGGCAGGACGCCCTCGACGACGGCAAGGACACTATAGTGGTTGCTTTGGACATAGCTGGAGCTTTTGATAAAGTATGGCACAACGGATTACTGGAAAAGCTTCGTGCTAAAGGCATCCAGGGTGGCTTGCTACGACTCCTGGGAAATTACCTGCAGGACAGAAGCCTCAAGGTGGTTGTCAACGGGCAAACATCTGAGTCCCTGCCTGTGGAGGCATCAGTGCCACAGGGTTCAATTCTTGGCCCACTCCTGTGGAATATCTACGTGGATGATCTTCTCCAGCTACTGCCAGGAGTCAAGGCCTATGCTGATGACTGCACCCTCTCCTATACCTATCCACGCCAGGACAGTGGGCGGGCTGCTGAGGCCATCAATCAGCAGCTACGAGTGATAGAGGAGTGGGGTGCTCGCTGGCAAGTGACATTCGCGCCGGAGAAGACACAGGCAATGGTTGTCTCTCGGTCCCCAGCCGCCATGGCAGCAATGGCAGGAAAGTTGTCTTTTGGCGCTGCTGCTCTCCCACTCCAAGATGACGTCAAGATACTTGGAGTGGAGGTGGATCGAGGGCTGAGGTTTGACAGCCATGTCAAATCCATTGCCAAGAAAGCCTCTCACAGGATCTCCGCTCTCAGAAGGATCGCCAGTTTCCTCGACAGGAAGGGAGACTGCTGCTGTACAAGGCACAGGTGCGGCCCCACCTTGAGTACGCAGCTCTCTCCTGGATGTCCTGTGCCGCCACACACAGAAGGAGACTGGACAGCATCCAACGCCGCGCCATACGGCTAGTAGATGCTGCAATACCACCTCACCCAGAGCCTGAGCGTCCCTTGATTCACTGGAACACCGCAGAGATGTGGCGGCAATCGTAGTGTTCCATAAGGCACAGGTGCAAAGAGTGCCACATCTGGCAGGGCTGCGTCATCCTCTGAGAGTCACCGCACGGAGCACGAGAACGGTGCTCAATGGTGGTGACGCCGTAGAGGTGCCGCGATCCCACGGGTGTCAGCATCAACGCACCTTCGCAGGACGCGTCTCCAGGATGTGGAACTTGTTCACGGCCGCGGTGCCTCACGTCCAGGAGATGAACACACACAGTGTCAAACTGATGGCACATAAGTGGAGACAGACACTGCCAACTCCTCTGACACTCTTTGTGACGTGACACTCAGTGTAGTGCAGTGCGTGAATAGTGCTAGTGAAGTGAAAAGAACAGTGCTCCATTTACATGCTGACCATCTTGTATATTTTCTATTTTTAAGTCTTGTAAATATTGTAGAAATAGATTGTAGTACCCTTAGAATAGGTAGCACACGACAGTGCGCCTTTGGGTACATGTTCTTCTGTATAAATTATGTTTAAATAAAAAAAAAAAAAAAAGAGAGAGAGAGAGAGAGAGAGAGAGAGAGAAACATGTCAAACTGTCTTAAATGCCCTCAAAACATGTCAAACTGTAAATGCCTCAAAACATATCAAACTGTCTTCACATGAGTTAAAGGAGGATCAAAAGGACTGTCATGTTTTAAACTGTCTTAAAATCCTCAAAACATGTCAAACTGTCTTAAATGCCTCAAACATGTCACAAGTGTCTTTGTCCTGAAACATGTCAAACTGTCTTAAAAACATGTCAAACTGTTATCAAACGTGTCCTGAGAGGATACTCAAAACATGTCAAACTGTCTTAAAAAACATGTCAACTGTCTTAATGGTATCAAAACATGTCAAAAAACATCTGTCTCAAACAATCAAAACATGTCAAACTGTCTTCAAAACATATCAAATTTGTCTCAAACAGAAAACATTACTGTCTCTAAAATGCCCTCAAAACATGTCAAACTGTCTTAAAATACCCTAAAAACATGTCAAACTGTCTTAAAATGCCCTCAAAACATGTCAAACTGTCTTAAAATGCCCTCAAAACATGTCAAACTGTCTCACACACACACACACACAGAGACAGAGAACATACTCACCCACAGTATTGGTGGTGACTAGGCCGGCAGCGAGCAGTGTGGGTGTAGCATAGGACACACTCTTCCTGTTGTAGGTGTAGCAAGCATAGCCGAGGAACAGCGCAGCGAACACACCACGTTGATAGGACTTCAACAGCTGAGCCTTCGATTTACTTAAGTCCCCAATTTCACTCCCGTTTTCTTTAGTTCTCTTTAGTTCCCCATTCAAAGCGACGCCATTGGTAGCCCCGTTGGAAAGACTGCCATTAATCTTGCTCTTGATCTTGTTGGTGGTGTTTCTGAGCGCCCCGTTGTGAATGGCGCCGTTAGCAGTGACTCGCTTCGTTATTGTGTTATCAGGAGTCATCTTGAAAGGTCTACTGCTGCTACCGCTCTAATAATAAAAGAAAACGGGATATTTAGAACTGTTTAAAATATTAGGGAGGTGGACAGAGTAGTGGTGAAGGATTGAGAGGACTGGTGAACTCTTAGGGAGGTGGACAGAGTAGTGGTGAAGGATTGAGAGGACTGGTGAACTCTTAGGGAGGTGGACAGAGTAGTGGTGAAGGATTGAGAGGACTGGTGAACTCTTGCATTAGAGAGGTGGACAGAATAGTGGTGAAGGATTGAGAGGACTGGTGAACTCTTGCATTAGAGAGGTGGACAGAATAGTGGTGAAGGATTGAGAGGACTGGTGAACTCTTGCATTAGAGAGGTGGACAGAATAGTGGTGAAGGATTGAGAGGACTGGTGAACTCTTGCATTAGAGAGGTGGACAGAATAGTGGTGAAGGATTGAGAGGACTGGTGAACTCTTGCATTAGAGAGGTGGACAGAATAGTGGTGAAGGATTGAGAGGACTGGTGAACTCTTGCATTAGAGAGGTGGACAGAATAGTGGTGAAGGATTGAGAGGACTGGTGAACTCTTGCATTAGAGAGGTGGACAGAATAGTGGTGAAGGATTGAGAGGACTGGTGAACTCTTGCATTAGAGAGGTGGACAGAATAGTGGTGAAGGATTGAGAGGACTGGTGAACTCTTGCATTAGAGAGGTGGACAGAATAGTGGTGAAGGATTGAGAGGACTGGTGAACTCTTGCATTAGAGAGGTGGACAGAATAGTGGTGAAGGATTGAGAGGACTGGTGAACTCTTGCATTAGAGAGGTGGACAGAATAGTGGTGAAGGATTGAGAGGACTGGTGAACTCTTGCATTAGAGAGGTGGACAGAATAGTGGTGAAGGATTGAGAGGACTGGTGAACTCTTGCATTAGAGAGGTGGACAGAATAGTGGTGAAGGATTGAGAGGACTGGTGAACTCTTGCATTAGAGAGGTGGACAGAATAGTGGTGAAGGATTGAGAGGACTGGTGAACTCTTGCATTAGAGAGGTGGACAGAATAGTGGTGAAGGATTGAGAGGACTGGTGAACTCTTGCATTAGAGAGGTGGACAGAATAGTGGTGAAGGATTGAGAGGACTGGTGAACTCTTGCATTGGAGAGGTGGACAGAATAGTGGTGAAGGATTGAGAGGACTGGTGAACTCTTGCATTAGAGAGGTGGACAGAATAGTGGTGAAGGATTGAGAGGACTGGTGAACTTAGTGGTGAAGGATTGAGAGGACTGGTTGAACTCTTAGGAGGTTAGAGGATTGACTGGTGAACTCTTAGGGAGGTGGACAGAGTAGTGGTGAAGGATTGAGAGGACTGGTGAACTCTTAGGGAGGTGGACAGAGTAGTGGTGAAGGATTGAGAGGACTGGTGAACTCTTAGGGAGGTGGACAGAGTAGTGGTGAAGGATTGAGAGGACTGGTGAACTTTTAAAGAAAACGAGAATATAAAACACAATAGTCATAGCCTTAAAGAAAACGGGAATATAAGAAAATAATATAATAATAATAATAATAAAAATGCCTTAAAAAATAAATAAATAAACGAAAAAAAAAGAAGATTAATTAGAAGCATTTATTTATGAACGTTATAAAAAGGAACATGAAATTGAAAGAGATGAAAATGAAGGCGGAAAAACGTGACAGAGCAAATATTAGAAACGTGACTTGGAATAAATAGAATAAATGAAGAAAATAAGAAAATAAAACAATGAAAGAGAGAGACAGAGACAGAGACAGAGAGAGAGGTCTAATGGTACACAAATCTCAAGGTAAAAATGTGTCCCAGTACTGAAGGGGTTAAAATAGTGAAGACTGTGGCCATTAATCTTGTGCCCTCCATAGACCCTTCCTAATGTCAATAAAATGGTCTAATGGTACACAAATCTCAAGGTAAAAATGTGTCCCAGTACTGAAGGGGTTAAAATAGTGAAGACTGTGGCCATTAATCTTCTGCCCTCCATAGACCCTTCCTAATGTCAATAAAATGGTCTAATGGTACACAAATCTCAAGGTAAAAATGTGTCCCAGTACTGAAGGGGTTAAAATAGTGAAGACTGTGGCCATTAATCTTCTGCCCTCCATAGACCCTTCCTAATGTCAATAAAATGGTCTAATGGTACACAAATCTCAAGGTAAAAATGTGTCCCAGTACTGAAGGGGTTAAAATAGTGAAGACTGTGGCCATTAATCTTGTGCCCTCCATAGACCCTTCCTAATGTCAATAAAATGGTCTAATGGTACACAAATCTCAAGGTAAAAATGTGTCCCAGTACTGAAGGGGTTAAAATAGTGAAGACTGTGGCCATTAATCTTGTGCCCTCCATAGACCCTTCCTAATGTCAATAAAATGGTCTAATGGTACACAAATCTCAAGGTAAAAATGTGTCCCAGTACTGAAGGGGTTAAAATAGTGAAGACTGTGGCCATTAATCTTGTGCCCTCCATAGACCCTTCCTAATGTCAATAAAATGGTCTAATGGTACACAAATCTCAAGGTAAAAATGTGTCCCAGTACTGAAGGGGTTAAAATAGTGAAGACTGTGGCCATTAATCTTGTGCCCTCCATAGACCCTTCCTAATGTCAATAAAATGGTCTAATGGTACACAAATCTCAAGGTAAAAATGTGTCCCAGTACTGAAGGGGTTAAAATAGTGAAGACTGTGGCCATTAATCTTCTGCCCTCCATAGACCCTTCCTAATGTCAATAAAATGGTCTAATGGTACACAAATCTCAAGGTAAAAATGTGTCCCAGTACTGAAGGGGTTAAAATAGTGAAGACTGTGGCCATTAATCTTGTGCCCTCCATAGACCCTTCCTAATGTCAATAAAATGGTCTAATGGTACACAAATCTCAAGGTAAAATGTGTCCCAGTACTGAAGGGGTTAAAATAGTGAAGACTGTGGCCATTAATCTTCTGCCCTCCATAGACCCTTCCTAATGTCAATAAAATGGTCTAATGGTACACAAATCTCAAGGTAAAAATGTGTCCCAGTACTGAAGGGGTTAAAATAGTGAAGACTGTGTCCATTAATCTTCTGCCCTCCATAGACCCTTCCTAATGTCAATAAAATGGTCTAATGGTACACAAATCTCAAGGTAAAATGTGTCCCAGTACTGAAGGGGTTAAAATAGTGAAGACTGTGGCCATTAATCTTCTGCCCTCCATAGACCCTTCCTAATGTCAATAAAATGGTCTAATGGTACACAAATCTCAATGTGTCCCAGTACTGAAGGGTGTTAGAGTGTGTTCTGTGTCTCTGTGTTGCCAGGGTGTGTTCTATGAGGGTGTACAAGGTTGTGTTTCACCAATATGTGTGTCCACGTGTTGTGTTGAAGGGGGAACAAAACATTTTCTTCTTTTTTTTTCACTAATATTGAAGTAATACATGACAGAGAGAGAGAGAGAGAGAGAGAGAGAGAGAGAGAGAGAGAGAGAGAGAGAGAGAGAGAGAGAGAGAGAGAGAGAGAGAGAGAGAGTTGTTTGCCTGTCTAATTGTTTATCGTAGTAATTAACACACCCAAACACACTCAAAAAACACCAAAACATACTCAAAACACACTCAAACACTCATAACACACCAAACACACCCAAACACACTCAAAACACAACTAAACACACCCAAAACACACCCAAACACACTCAAACACACTAAAACACACCAAATACACCCAAAACACACTCAAAACACACCTAAAACACACCCAAAACACCCAAACACACCCACACACACTCAAAACACACCAAATACACCGTAACACACTCAAAACCTACTCAAAACACCCCAAATACACCCTAACACACTCAAAACACCCCAAATACACTCAAAACACACTCAAAACCCACTCAAAACACACTCAAAACACACCCAAACACCAAGACAGCCTTTAAAATCACACTACACACCCCTAACAAGCCTCTAACAAGCGTAACTACTTAATCACCTGTTTTTGTAGCGACACTCAGCGAAAACACTCGAGACAACAGCTGATAGGTAGCGTGAGGGGGCAGGAGGGAGGAGAGAAGGGGGGGCGGCGTCCTCTCCCTCTGAAAGCTGGCGGGTAACTGAGGTGGAAAATTGTTGTTGTGTCTTATATAATGCTTAATGTCACGTGATCTTTGAGTGAGAGAGAGAGAGAGAGAGAGAGAGAGAGAGAGAGAGAGAGAGAGAGAGAGAGAGAGAGAGAGAGAGAGGAGAGTGTGTGTTTGTTCATGTAATAAAACCTTGATAGATATAGTCTTTGTGTGTGTGTGTGTGTGTGTGTGTGTGTGTGTGTGTGTGTGTGTGTGTGTGTGTGTGTGTGTGTGTGTGTGTAAAATTAATGTCAAGACGTATATAGTAGTAGTAGTAGTAGTAGTAGTAGTAGTAGTAGTAGTAGTAGTAGTAGTAGTAGTAGTAGTAGTAGTAATAATAATAATAATAATAATAATAATAATAATAATAATAATAATAATAATAATAATAATAATAATAATAATAATAATAATAATAATAATAATAATAATAATAATAATAATAATAATAATAATAATAATAATAATAATAATAATAATAATAATAATAATAATAATAATAATAATAATAATAATAATA
>NC_059255.1:5950247-5952747 GCF_017591435.1 Portunus trituberculatus | reverse complement strand
GAAAAGTCCATAAGGTGTAAATAAAAAAAAAAAAAGTGGAGTTGACCTGTGACCAAATGAACACCTGGATGCTTAACCCCTTCAGTACTGGGACCTTGAAATTTGTGTACGATTAGACCATTTCATTGACATTAGGAAGGGTTTATGGAGGTCAGAAGATGAGTGGGCAAAGTCTTCACTATTTTAACCCCCACATGAGTTTGTGAAGCTGTACAAAATCACCAAATACTAAGCAGAATGATTATGGAAACACGTCATTGTACTGAAAAGGTTAAGAGACGTGACGCTGAAACAGGGAGGGTGAGAAAAGATAGTCAGCTGTGTGGCCTTTCAAAAAACTGGACACATCACTTGCAGCCACACAGGTTTTCAAGGGTAGTTTGATGGTTCCAGTGACAGATTAACATGATTTCTACGTTATCAACAGCAAAAACACTCTTAGGAACACAGCATGTCATCTCTGTGGCCTTTGAAAATAGTGGCCACATCACCGCGATTTTTGAAAGACATTAATTTTAGTCATACGGGTTTTTAAAGGTAGTTTGGTGGTTCTAGTGAAGATTTACGTGATTTCTAGCTTACCAACAGCAATAACACTCTTAACAACCAATTTTTTCATTTCTGTGGCCTTTGAAAATAGTGACCACACCACCTCCATATTCTAAAGACTCTAACTTAAGTCACACGTGTTTTTAAGTGTAGTTTGATGGTTCTAGTGACAGATTAACAAGGTTTCTACTTTATCAACAGCAAAAACACTCTTAGAAACACAGCTTGTCATCTCTGTGGCCTTTGAAAATAGTGGCCACATCACCTCAATATTTGAAAGACCATAGTTTAAGTCACTCGGGTTTTAAAGATACTCTGATGGTTCAAGTGACAGATTAAGACGAAATGTACGTTAACAACAGCAAAGACACTCTTAAGAACACAGCATGTCATCTCTGTGGCCTTTGAAAATAATGGCCATATCACCTCCATTTTCTAAAAGACTCTAGTTTCAGTCACACGGGTTTTTAAAGATAGTTTTAATGTTGAAATGATAGATTAACAAGATTTCTACCTTATTACCAGGAAAAACACTCTTAGGAACACAGCATGTCATCTCTGTAGCCTTTGAAAATAGTGGCTACATCACCTCGATTTTTGAAAGACATTAGTTTTAGTCACACGGGTCTATAAAAGGTAGTTTGGTGGTTCTAATGAAAGACTGACATGATTTCTACCTTACCAACAGTAAAAAACACTCTTAACGAATCGCCTCATTTATGTGGCCTTTCAAAATAGTGGCCACATCACCTTTATTTTTCAAAAGACTGTAGTTTCAGTCACACGGGATTTTAAGGGAAGGTTGGTGCTTTTAGTGACAGATTAACATGATTTCTACGTTATCATCACCAAAAACACTCTTAGGAACACACCATGTCATCTCTGTGGCCTTTGAAAATAATGGCCACATCACCTCCATTTCTCAAAATACTGTAGAGTCAGCCACACGGGATTTTAAGGCAAGCATGGTGGTTTTAGTGACAGGTTAACACGATTTCTACGTTATCATCACCAAAACACTCTTAGGAACACAGCATGTCATCTCTGTGGCCATTGAAAATAATGGCCACATCACCTCCATTTTCTGAAGACCATAGTTTCTGCTACATGGGTTTTTAATGGTCATTCCATGGTTTTAGCGACAGAGTAATAAACTTTCTACTTTACCAATGCAAAACACTCTTAGGAACACAGCATGTCATTTCTGTGGAGTTTGAAAATAGTGACCACATCACCTCTATATTCAAAAGACTCTAACTTCAGTCACACGTGTTTTTAAGGATAGTTAGATGTTTCTAGTGATAGATTTACATGATTTATAGCTTCTCAATAGCAAAAACACTCTTAATAACCAAACTAGTAATTTCTGTGGCCTTTGAAAAGAGTGGCCAAATAACCTCTATTTTTTAAAGACTCTAGTTTCAGCCACACGGGTTTTTAAGGGCAGTTTGATGGTTCTAGTGACAGATTAACAAGATTTCTACTTTCTAACCAGCAAAACCACTCTTAGGAACGCAGCATGTCATCTCTGTGGCCTTTGAAAAGAGTGGCCACATCGCCTCAATTATTGAAAGATTGTAATTTCACTCACACGGGTTTTTAAAGACAGTTTGATGGTTGTAGTGACAGATTTACATGATTTCTACCTTATCAACAGCAAAAACACTCTAAGGAACCAAAGTTGTCATTTATGTGGCCTTTGAAAATAGAGGCCACATCAACTCTATATTCAAAAGATTCTAGTTTCAGTCACACGGGTTTTTAAGGGCAGCTTGGTGGTTCTAGTGACAGGTTAACAGGATTTCTACGTTATCAACAGCAAAAACACTCTTAGGAACAAAGCTTGTCATCTCTGTGGCCTTTGAAAAGAGTGGCCACAGCACCTCCATTTTTCAAAAGATTCTAGTTTAAGTCACACGGATTTTTAAGAGTAGTTTGGTGGTTAATCTGT
>NC_059255.1:5932747-5945247 GCF_017591435.1 Portunus trituberculatus | reverse complement strand
TAACTTAATTTAACTTCAACCTAACGTAACTTAACGTAACTTCAACCTAACCTAACCTAACGTAACTTAATGTAACTTCTACCTAACCTAACCTAACCTAACCTAATTTGTACCACCACCACCACCACCACTACCCAAGCCCTCCTTCCCCAGGTGTGCGCGGCCCCCGTGGTCCAGAGGGCGAGGCGGGCACCCCTGGACCGCCGGGACCCATGGGCGACACAGGTGACCCCGGGGCGGACACAGAGCAGAAAAGGAATGGGGTACCCGGGCCCCCAGGACACCCCGGCAGCCCAGGGCCCCAGGGTCTGAAGGGGGATAAAGGGGACTGCATTAAGGGCGCCAAGGGGACCATGGGGAAGAAGGGCGACCCCGGGGTGGGCCCACGTGGCAGGAGGGGGTCACCGGGGCCCTCTGGGGATGCTGGGGAGCCCGCTACGGAACTGGGCTCTTAAGAATGTTGCCGTACTACTACTACTACTACTACTACTACTACTACTACTACTACTACTACTACTACTACTACTACTACTACTACTACTACTACTACTGCTGCTACTACTGCTACTACTACACCACAACTACTACTACTACTACTACTACTACTACATCTCCCTACCACTGGGGCATATTTACCTATGAAAGTGTTTACCCTGGGGGGCTCTTAACACTTACCCTGGGAGAATTTACCCTTAGCTCTCTCTCTCTCTCTCTCTCTCTCTCTCTGCTGTGTTAGTGAAATGCATCAAGATTATTTGTATTATTACCATTATTATCTCAGTTGTAATCGTTAGTAATCGTGTCCAAAGCCCAAGTGTAATTCCTGCCTGTAATTCAAGATAATGCTGTAATTCTACTCTTAAAATTATTTGTATTTGTTAGTTTGTTTAATTTTCCTTTTTTTTTTTGTGTGTGTGTGTGTGTGTGTGTGTGTGTGTGTGTGTGTGTGTGTGTGTGTGTGTGTGTGTGTGTGGAATCTGTCTATCTCTCTTTCTCTCTCTCTCTCTCTTCTCTCATTCACTTACACACACAGACACACACACTCTCATTCATTCACTCTCTCTCTCTCTCTCTCTCTCTCTAGGGCGGAACAAAACAATTGGGCAAACACTCCACCAGTCACTTTGTTTATTCATCATCATCATCATCATCATCATCATCATCATCATCATCAGCGTAATAATAATAATAATTCATTTTTTTTCATTCCTTCATCACCTCTTATAGAAATTAATGTTTTTTTTCCGTTTTCTTTATACAAATATACTAAAAAAGGTTGCCTCCTTGTACAGAACGAAAGAAAACGGGGAGAGGAACGAAATAGTGACAAGAATATAGTTAGTTCAGTTAACGCGACAATCAAAGAAAACGGGAAACAGAAAATGGGAAACCGGTATACAAACAGCTGTCATTTATTATTATTTTTTTTATTATTTTTTGATCATTTTTTTTAATACGGGGAGGAAAAAAAAAAGTGATCCATTTTCTGTTGGTTTGTTTGCAAGGGGGAACAATTTCATTTTTTTTATTTATTTATTTTTTGACAAGTTTTTTGTTTTGTGATGTTTTTGTTTCACTTTTTGTGTTTGTTGTTTTTGTCAAGCTATGGAACTACAAACTAGACGCCTTGCTAGTGTTTGTTTGATTCTGTTTACCTGGGAACTGGGCGTGGCTGTCTGTCTGTCTGTATGTATGTATGTCTGTCTGTATGTCTGTCTGTGTGTCTGTGTGTGTGTGTTAAGATTCATAGTTTAAGCGTTTTTTCAGTTTTTTTCTACGTGTGTGTGTGTGTGTGTGTGTGTGTGTGTGTGTGTGTGTGTGTGTGTGTGCACCACGCCCACGCCCTCAACATTGCTGGCACACACAAAGAACCACGGCCAACTAAATACATACACACTACCCCACACACATACATACATACACAGGCCCCCTCCCCCCTACACCAATTCCCCCCCTTACCCCAGCACTAACACTACCCCCACCCCTTCTACTACACGCACACACGCAAACACACACACACACACACACACACACACACACACACACACGGTCGGTCCCTCCTTCCCCTCCCCTCCCCCTCCCTTTCTGTACACCCCCCCAGGCCCTCCCCTCCCTTCACAATGCATAGTAACTGTATGGAACACTAACGCACACACGCACACACACGCACGCACGCACACACGCACATAGCACGCACGTTTCGATGATTCTATGTACGTGTCATGAAATAAGAGACACGTGGCTTTGCTTTTATACGTGTACACACATACATACATATTTACAAGTTGACATCGTGTGCGTGTGTGCGTGTGTACGTCACCAAGCACGCACACAGCTTCAGTTATTGCAAGTTATGTCATGTGCGTATCACCTCCACGCGTTTTGGTAATACGCACACAAACACACATAAGGTTATATATACTTTGTGACTACATTAAATAGTGTACATGTACGTTATCGTGTGTGTGCTTACATGTACACATAGATGACCACCACCATCACCACCACCACCTCCTCCTCCTCCTCCTCCTCCTCCTCCTCCCGCCATCTTGTGTTTACGGAGACTATAGAACAAATTAACATATAAACAATAATAATAATAATAATAATAATAATAATAATAATAATAATAATAATAATAATGATTTTTTTCCCATTCCATATTTCATCGTTACTTTTTTTTAATTAGAATTTTTAGACACGAGCGAAAAATAAAGAAATAATAATGTTTCTCTCTTTCTTTCATAATTCATTTCCTTTCTCTTCACTGATTGAGCAAAACTTACGAGAGAGAGA
Source organism: Portunus trituberculatus (assembly GCF_017591435.1). Lineage (NCBI taxonomy): Eukaryota > Metazoa > Arthropoda > Malacostraca > Decapoda > Portunidae > Portunus > Portunus trituberculatus. The sequence goes on along the minus strand of NC_059255.1, from coordinate 5,942,451 downwards.
GAGAGAGAGAGAGAGAGAGAGAGAGAGAGAGAGAGAGAGAGAGAGAGAGAGAGAGAGAGAGAGAGAGAGATGAATAGTCAGAATAAGTAACTCAAAATAGCAAGAAATAGAGAAATAACGGATGAAAGGGGAAATAGACGAAAATAATAGTAGTAGTAGTAGTAGTAGATAATAGTAGTAGTAGTGCATTGAACAAAAACCCCAATAAACCGATGATAGTAATAATAGTAATGATAGTAATACAACCAGTCAACAATAACAATCCAATAGACACGCACCTCACTCCTCACCTCTTGACATGACCTTCTGACACGGCAAGGTCACTGGAAAACCCTTGGAACGCCGCCAGCTGACCCCTCCACGTGCACCATATAACAAACTCTCGGGCGGATCTCAAGCTAGGGACGGTACTCACATTTATTTATATTTTTATCATTTTTGAGTACTTTTCATTATTTTTTCGTGTTGGTTAGTTAGTTTGTATTTTTGTTTTATGTTTTTTTTATTCTCTTTTATGAGGTATGAATGTGTGGTGTTGTAATTATGAAGTGGTTATTATTTACTTATTTCCGTTCTTAGTGCTCTCTACATTGATTTGTCGTGCGGTTTTGTTAGTTTGTATTTTATTAATGTTTTTTTTCTTCCTATTATAGTGAATGAATTAGATCAGATTAGATTAGATTTATGTGATAATGTTTTAAGTTGGGTTTGTCATCTCGAGCCTACAGCGTCACCTCCAGCCTACTCCAGCACCACTTCTCTTCACTATTTCTCATTTATCACTTCTAACCACTTTCAAATATATTCCTCGCATATTTTAGTAACTTTATATTTTTCTCTTTCGTTTTATGCCATGTTGTGGTAAAATAAAGCTTATATTAATACTCAATATAATACAATGTTAAAGTCCCGTCCTTAGATTGAGATCCTCCATAGCAAACCAATACACACCATTTTATTATTTTTTTTTAGTTTTTTTTAAAGTTTTTTTTACATGACTCATCACCTTTACACGTAATATTCACCTTGTTTTCTCTTAATTAAAGCCTAATATATAATTGCATCCCAGCTATATCAACCATGCATGAGCAAATATCACGTTGTTATAAGAAAACCTGGACTGAAATGTCAAAATACTGCAGTCATTTCCTGATTTCCGTAAGGGGGGTGATGGGAAACTGAGCTAAATATCCCGTTTTCTTTCCCCCTGCGCGTACAAAATAATTATACCTGTATTGATAAAGTGATTTTTCTTCCCTTTTTAATTAACTCTCCTTTACAATTACTACTTCCTCTTCTTCTTCTTCTTGTGTGTGTGTGTGTGTGTGTGTGTGTGTGTGTGTGTGTGTGTGTGTGTGTGTGTGTGTTTTATTCTTATGTGTTTCCGTCTCTTCTCTATTTTAAGTTCAATTTTCGTGGTCAAATTCTCTCTCTCTCTCTCTCTCTCTCTCTCCTCCCAGACACATAACCCATCACATACTTGAGAGAGAGAGAGAGAGAGAGAGAGAGAGAGAGAGAGAGAGAGAGAGAGAGAGAGAGAGAGAGAGAGAGAGAGAGAAAGAGAAAGAGAGAATAATAATAATAATAATAATAATAATAATAATAATAATAATAATAATAATGATAATAAATGTGTTTGTCTTTTAGTTTCCATCGTGACAGACAGACAGACAGACAGACAGACAGACAGACAGACAGACATTCACACAGATCACAGACTTCTACTGACGTTTGTTTGTTTGTTTGTTTAATTTCTCGAGGTCCAAATGTGTGTGTGTGTGTGTGTGTGTGTGTGTGTGTGTGTGTGTGTGTGTGTGTGTGTGTGTGTGTGTGTGTGTGTGTGTGTGTGTGTTGCTGTGAAAGAAAGAAAGAAAGAGAGAGAGAGAGAGAGAGAGAGAGAGAGAGAGAGAGAGAGAGAGAGAGAGAGAGAGAGAGAGAGAGAGAGAGAGAGAGAGAGAGAGAGAGAGAGAGAGAGAGAGAAACTGGAAAATAAGATGAACTGAGAAATAAAAAATAAAAAAAAAGCGATAAAAGAAAAAAATAGAGAAATGAAATTAAAGAAAAAAAATGAAAAAAAAAACCGACGAATAAAGAGAGAATATTAAAAGACGCATTGCTATTGGTTGGTGGTCACACGCCGAGGACCAATCACAAGACAGAGCTCCGTGCCATTCCGTGACGTCACCCTTTGTTTACATCACGTGACCCCAACCACGTGGCATACGGTAGAGAGATTATGTACAAGTGTTATGTCTGTGTTCTATCCGACAGCAACACACACACACACACACACACACACACACACACACACACACACACACACACACACACACACACACACACACACAGAGGCTGGCGTCTTTATAAGGGTGGGAGGGGGGAGGAAAGGGTGTGTATGTCCGTGTGTGTGTGTATGTGTGCGTTTCCATGTACGTGTGTGTGTGTGTGTGTGTGTGTACGTGGCACCCTTCCCCTCCCCCTAGACTCATGTTCCAGATATACACACGGCACCCTCGCTCTTACTCCCCCTACACCCCTACACCCCCAGGCCACCCAGTCACGAGTCACGCTTCAAATGGGGCTATTTATCGACTCAACTCCTGAAAAACGTTAGGGGCGTCAATTAAACCAGCTTTCTTCATTATTTCAACGTTTTTTCTTGTTTAATTATTTGTTTTCTGTCTAAACTCCTGAAAAAACGTGAATTGGACCCGTTTTCTTCATTATTTTATCTTTTTTTTGTTTGTTTACTTATTTATTTTGTCTACACTCCTGAAAAACGTTAGGGGCGGGAATTAGATCCGTTTGTTTTCATTATTTCATCGCTGTTCTTGTTTATTTTTATTTATTTATTTTTTATTTTGTCTAAACTCCTGAAAATCGTTAGGGGCGGGAATTAGACCAGTTTTCTTCATTATTTTATCATTATTCTTGTTCATTTATTTATTTATATATTTATTTTCTGTCAAAACTCCTGAAAAACGTTAGGGGCGGGAATTGGACCAGTTTTCTTCATTATTTCAACGTTTTTTCTTGTTTATTTATTGATTTATTTTGTCAAAACTCCTGAAAAACGTTTGGGGCGTAAATTAGATCATTTTTATTGTTTTTTTTATTAATTTGGTCCAAACTCCTGAAAAACATTAGGGGCGGGAATTGCATGATCTTTCTTCATTATTTTTATTTTTCTTGCTTTTTTTTTATTAATTTTCTGTACAAACTCCTGAAAAACGTTAGGGGCGTGAATTAAATAAGTTTTCTTCATTATTTCAACGTTTTTTTTCTTGTTTATTTATTAATTTTCTGTCTAAACTCCTGAAAACCGTTAGGGGCGTGAATCAGATCTGCTTTTCATTATTTTATCGCTTTTCTTGAGTTTGTATATTTTTTCCCGCCAAAATTCGTAAATCTTGTACGTTTTTAGAAGAATAATGTTTTTTGTTCATTTATTTCATCTTTTCCTTCGTTTTATTTTTTTGTTTTTGTTTTTCTTTCCTGTCAAAACTATTTTCTTAACCCCCAAGGAAAACTTTTTATTTATTTTTTTTCTTTTGTTTTTTCATCAATGTTCTAAAAATTTTATTGTTTTTTTTCTGAGTTTTTTTTTTGTTTATTTCTGTCAAAACTCCTATTTTCTTTTTACCTCAAGATTAAGAAATTGTTTTTTTTATCAATTATCTTCAATTCATTTATTTATTTTTTCCTTCTTTTCCTCAGCCAAAACTCCTAAATCATGAATATTTGGTAAACAACTTATATTTTTTTCAATTATTTCACCTTTCCCATTGTTTTCCTTCAGTATTTTGTTCTTTTCTTTGTTAAAACTCCTAAAATTTTAACCTTAGGGACGAGAAATATTGTTTTTTCAATTATTTTAACCTTCCCATTAATTTCCTTATATTTTGCTTTTCCACACACAAAACTCATAAAATTCTTAACCTCATGGACGAACAATAATACTTCTACCAATTATTTTATCTTTCTCATTGTTTTCCTTCAGTATTTTGCTTTTTCTTTGTTAAAACTCCAAAAAAGTATGATGGACGAGAAATAATGGTCTGTTTTCTATTATTTTATCTTTGTCATTGTTTTCCTCAGCCATTGAACGTTTTTCGGGACAAATAAACGTTTCTTTGCAATCACTTTCTCCTCCCCAAATGTTTTTTTTAGCTCTTTTTTTTTTTTTTTGCTTTTCTTTCTTAAAACTTCAAAAAATTTTAACCTCCGCGACTAGAAAGTTTTTTTTTTACAATTATTTTATCCTTCCAAATCGTTTTCCTTCAGTATTTTTGTCTTCCTTACCCAAAACTCATTAAAAAAACGTAATCTATTTTTTTTCCAATTTCTTTTCATTTCCCATCTTAAAAACCATTCCGAACAAGCATCAAATCCATTCCTTTCCATTGACTACCGAATTAATCACCCATTTTTATCGTAACCTCTTCAGTACTATAACGTGGTTTCAGATTCAATGTTCTTACTATTTGACGATTCTATACAGCTTCAGAAACTCATGTGGGGGTTAAAATAGTGAAGACTGTGGCCATTAATCTTCTGCTCTCCATAGACCCTTCCTAATGTCAATAAAATGGTCTAATGGTACACAAATCTCATTCTTTTAACTATTTGACGATTCTATAGAGCTTTAGAAACTTATGTAGGGGTTAAAATAGTGAAGACTGTAGCCATTAACCTTCTGCCCTCCATAGACCCTTCCTAATGTTAATAAAATGGTCTAATGGTACACAAATCTCAAGGTAGAAATGTGTCCCAGTACTGAAGGGGTTAAAATAGTGAAGACTGTGGCCATTAATCTTGTGCCCTCCATAGACCCTTCCTAATGTCAATAAAATGGTCTAATGGTACACAAATCTCAAGGTGAAAATGGTTAAATACTCGACAGACCTTCCTGATTAGCTGGGGGGATCCTGGGGCGTATGGTGTTGGTGTGGGGTGGTGGGGGGTGGTTGGAGCAAGGGTTGGGGGGCGTGAGGGGTGTGCCAGGGGCGGCGGGGGCGGGGCGGCGCTCAGCACGGGATGACCCTACGGACGGCTTCTAGTACAGTAATGGCTCAGCAATAGGGACTAAATTAGTGAGAATCAGTTGACGGGCTGTGATGATGGTGGGTGTGTGTGTGTGTGTGTGTGTGTGTGTGTGTGTGTGTGTGTGTGTGTGTGTGTGTGTGTGTGTGTGTGTGTGTGTGTGTGTGTGTGTGTGTGTGTGTGAAGGTCCATATTCAAAAACACTCTGCTCTTACCGCCACTGTTTTCAAGGGTGCTTCTCCAGTTAATAGTGCAGAAATGTTGTCACTCTGCCTCTAGAACCATAAAAACACCCTTAAAAAACTCGTGTCAATTTAAATAGAGCGTTTTGAAATAGTGGAGGTAAAGGGCACGAGAGTTTAAGAATACCAGCCCAGTGTGTGTGTAAGTGTATATGTTAAGTATGTAAGTGTGTTAAGTGTGTATGAAGTATATGCAATCGTCTAACCACACTGACCCACCACCACCACCACCACCACCACCACCACAGCCACCACACACACACACACACACACAGACACACATTCACACTGACACACTGACACACACTAACAGCAACACATTATAAGACTCGCGTGTCAGCACAAAGAGTTGCAGCTTGGTATCAAAACACTTAGCCCCGCCCTGCCCACGCCCTCACGCACTGACTGACTGACTGACTGGCGCCCATATCCAAAAACGTCCTGTTCTCTCACCAAGACAATTTTCCAAGCCACCGAGACAATTTGCCGGGTTTTGAAGACATTTCCTCCTTTTAACCAACCAGAAATCTTGTCAATCCAACACCAGAACCACAAAAACAAATTAGAAATCTTGCTAATCCTTTTCTAGAACCACAAAAACACCTTAAGAACATGAATAGAGACAATTAGCTTGGTTTTGAAGACATTTCCTCCTTTTAACCAACCAGATATCTTGCCAATCCATTCCTAGAACCACAAAAACACCCTTAAAAACACGAATATCTTTGAAAAACGGTCGTGGTGAGAGAGGGAAGTGTTTCTGGGTGTGGTGTGGTGTGTGGGGTATGGTGTGGTGTGGTGTGGTGGGCGTGGCCGTCGAGGGGCTGGGCGGGGCTGAAGCATACCTCTTCTACCACATCCTGTCTATCTACTGGTCCAAAACAGTGCGCGTCAGTGCTATAGTCGCGGCCACAATGCGCTTGGGGCTGAAATGGGGCTGACCGGGGGCTGATTGGGGACTGATTGGGGGCTGAGTGGGAAATGGTTGAGGTCTGACTACTGGCATGACTGTGAGGGTGTATGGGACTGTTGGGGGCTGATTGGGGCTGACTGTTGGCTAGCTAGGACATGACTGTGGAGGTATATGGGACTGTTTGGGGCTGACTGTTGGCTAGCTAGGACATGACTATGGAGGTATAATGGACTGTTTGGGGGCTGATTGGGGCTGACTGTTGACTAGCTAGGGTATGACTGTGAGGGTGTATGGGACTGTTTGTTGTCTGACTGGGGGGCTGAGTGGGAGATGGTTGGGGCTGATTGGGGGCTGAGTAAGAGATGGTTGGGGTCTGACTGTGGACTAACTGAAGGCGAAAGACCGATTTAGAGGTGATTGGAGGTGTTTGGGGCTGACTGGAGGTGTTTCAGGCTGACTGGAGGTGTTTGGGACTGACTGGAGGTGTTTGGGGCTGACTGGAGGTGTTTGAGGCTGACTGGAGGTGTTTGGGGCTGACTGGAGGTGTTTGGGACTGACTGGAGGTATTTGAGGATGACTGGAGGTGTTTGGGGGCTGAGTGGAAGTGATTTTGTGTGACTGGAGGTGTTTGGGGCTAAATCAGGGTGTTTGGGGCTGAGTGGATATGTTTGGGGCTGACAGGCGGGCTAACATAATCACTTGGCACAGCTCAACACCCAACAAGTGCTGTGGGGATGCAAACAAACACGAAAAACACAGCAAGTCACGCGGGGAAACAAAAAAAACACACGGATATATTTTTTTTTCAACACTCCTACGCGCAGCACCGCCACGCTCTCCCACTGTCCCGCTGTCCCGCTGTCCCATGTCCCAAGCAGCGGTGTGGCCCGGACCAGGATACTGAAGCCTAGTGACACCACAACACAAGTACACGCGCGGAGGAAAGACGCCCAGCCACGCCCTGCCCTTCACCTTAAACACACCCATCTCCACTCTCACACTTCACTCTTCTCCGTGACACCCTTGGGACAGTGATACGGTTTGATACACCCTGGGGACACACTGAGACACGCTTTGATACCCTGGGGCACACTGGGACACGCTTTGATACCCTGGGGCACACTGAGACACGCTTTGATACACCTTGGGGCACACTGGGACACCTTAGCGTTCAGTTAGAGAGTGGTCTGATGTGGTGGCAGTCCTGCTAACACGCACACTAGACCAGGGTGACTTTAGGGTGTATTTTCAGGTAAGGTAGGGTGTCCTGGGGCTTGGTAGTGTCAGGGCGGGACGGGGCAGGGCTGGCAGGGACGCACGCCCACACACGGCAGCCTGGCAGAGCTCTACATTATCTACACACGCCGATACTCTAGTCTACACCACTACAGCGGGCACATGAAAACTGACGCAGGCAACTTGATAAAACACAATTTGGGAGTTTTCTTGACTAGGGGGCGATATCAACACCCCTTTCACTTGGTCCACGGGTCCCGCTAACACACACACACGCACGCACACCCACGCGGGGGCGGCACTGGTTCAGATCATTGGCACAGGGAACACTGGTACCACTCCCCAGGGCCTCCCCCAGCACACGCCTGTATTCCAAGGACGTGTGGTGTTCCAGGGTGTTCCAGGGGCTGTGGTGTGATTCCAGATGGCCTCCCGGTCCGCCCCTGTCCCCTCAGCCCTCCACAGGTCAAAATGAGGGCGCAGGGAGCAGGAGGAGGCGCTGCAGAAGGCGTGGCAGAAGTAGTAGAAGTAGCAGGGTGGCGGAGGAGTGGGTGGAGGTACTGGCTGACACATTCAACGGCGGGTTGGAGTGACAGCCGCCTGAGAGAGAGAGAGAGAGAGAGAGAGATTAGTGTCATTTGGTATTGCTTCACACTCCTTCCTTCCTTCCTTCACTGTTTTTCTCCTTTAATTTCCTCCATATGCTCTTCTTTCCTCTCCCTCACACACTCTCCTCGTTGGTCCATATTCCCAAACACTCTGCTCTCACCACGACTGTTTTGCAAGGCCACAGAGATGACTGGCGGGGTTTTCAAGAGTGTTTCTACAGTTAATAGTGCAGAAATGTTGTCACTCTGCCTCTACAACCATAAAAACACCCTTAAAAAACTCGTTCAAATTTAGATAAAGCCTTTTAAAATAGAGAAGGTGAAGCTTAAAGTGTCTGAGGATATGACCCTTGCTCTCACACACCCCAACACACACCTACCCTTCCTTATCTCCCTCACACACCCCTACCTAACACACACACCCCTCCATACACCTCTATCCATATGATCAGCCTTCTTTTTCTTATATTTAGACCAAGCGGGGTTTTCATTGGGACTTCTGGGCTAAAGAGGGCTACCCATTAGAAAACCATTGCCCGAGTGAGAAGGCCCATTGTACCACGGTGCCCCTCACTCACCAACGCCCCACAGCTCCATAGACTCACCAGTACTTGTTGTATTGAGGGCCATGTGACCGTGCAGCCCCGGCGTGAGGTCTCTGCCGCAGGAGTGTGTGGAGGAAGCTAAGGACATGACCCCTGCTCCCTGCTCCAGCACCAGACACAGCCGCCTCACACCCTTGCTGCTCCGAGACGTGGGTGTGACGACCAAGTACTGCCGCCCACCGTCCTCCCAAGACCCGTGGCAGGAGTACTCTATGGTAGTAGTAGTAGTAGTAGTAGTAGTAGTAGTAGTAGTAGTAGTAGTAGTAGTAGTAGTAGTAGTAGTAGTATACACGTCAGTCTTATTACCCTAAGAATACAGAAACACGAAAAACAAAAACAAAGACGAGAAAGAAAAAAAGAAGAGAGAAAAAAAAAAGAAAACGCATCAAAACAAAACAGAAAATGGGAGAGGGGTTGACTACTTTCCTGGAGGGGGGGAGGTGGGAGGGAGGGAAGGGGGCGCTTACCTGCAGAAGAGCACTGGTTACTCAAAATCAAGGTGTCTCTTCCAGTGCAGCCCACAGCCAGGTGCGTGAAGGGTCCGCCCACGCACTGCTCCCTCAACGGCGCCTCATCATCGTGGGCGTACAGAGGGAACCCATTGTTACTCTCGCCTCCGCCCACGCCCAACGCCGCCACGCCCATCTCCTCGCCAGTCACGCCAGCCTCGGACACGCCGCCCACCACCTCGTAACGACCCATGCCCGGACATCGTGTGCTCTCCGCCCTGCTGCCTGTGGGTTAAGTTAAGTTAGGTTAGGTTAGGTTAGGATGGGTTAGGTTGGGTTAGGTTAGGTTAGGTTAGGTTAGGTTAGGTTAGGATGGGTTGGGTTGGGTTAGGTTAGGTTAGGATGGGTTAGGTTAGGTTAGGTTAGGATGGGTTAGGTTAGGTTAGGTTAGGTTAGGTTAGGATGGGTTAGGTTAGGTTAGGTTAGGTTAGGATGGGTTAGGATGGGTTAGGTTAGGTTAGGTTAGGTTAGGATAGGTTAGGTTAGGTTAGGTTAGGTTAGATTAGGATGGGTTAGGTTAGGTTAGGATGGGTTAGGTTAGGTTAGGT
>NC_059255.1:5912747-5915247 GCF_017591435.1 Portunus trituberculatus | reverse complement strand
TCTCATCTCTTGCTAAAACAGCTTCTATGAAATTAGGTGTTCTGAGGCGTCTCCGACAGTTTTTCTCGCCCCTCCAACTGCTTACTCTGTATAAGGGCCTTATCCGTCCCTGTATGGAGTACTCTTCGCATGTTTGGGGGGGTTCCAGTCACACAGCTTTGCTTGATAGTGTGGAATCGAAAGCTCTTCGTCTCATCATCTCCCCTCCTCTGATTGACTGTCTTCAGTCTCTTTCTCACCGCCGAAGACTGTGGCCATTAATCTTGTGCCCTCCATAGACCCTTCGTAATGTCAATAAAATGGTCTAATGGTACACAAATCTCAAGGTGAAAATGTGTCCCAGTACTGAAGGGGTTAAAATAGTGAAGACTGTGGCCATTAATCTTGTGCCCTCCATAGACCCTTCCTAATGTCAATAAAATGGTCTAATGGTACACAAATCTCAAGGTAAAAATGTGTCCCAGTACTGAAGGGGTTAAAATAGTGAAGACTGTGGCCATTAATCTTCTGCCCTCCATAGACCCTTCCTAATGTCAATAAAATGGTCTAATGGTACACAAATCTCAAGGTAAAATGTGTCCCAGTACTGAAGGGGTTAAAATAGTGAAGACTGTGGCCATTAATCTTCTGCCCTCCATAGACCCTTCCTAATGTCAATAAAATGGTCTAATGGTACACAAATCTCAAGGTAAAATGTGTCCCAGTACTGAAGGGGTTAAAATAGTGAAGACTGTGGCCATTAATCTTGTGCCCTCCATAGACCCTTCCTAATGTCAATAAAATGGTCTAATGGTACACAAATCTCAAGGTAAAAATGTGTCCCAGTACTGAAGGGGTTAAAATAGTGAAGACTGTGGCCATTAATCTTGTGCCCTCCATAGACCCTTCCTAATGTCAATAAAATGGTCTAATGGTACACAAATCTCAAGGTAAAAATGTGTCCCAGTACTGAAGGGGTTAAAATAGTGAAGACTGTGGCCATTAATCTTCTGCCCTCCATAGACCCTTCCTAATGTCAATAAAATGGTCTAATGGTACACAAATCTCAAGGTAAAAATGTGTCCCAGTACTGAAGGGGTTAAAATAGTGAAGACTGTGGCCATTAATCTTGTGCCCTCCATAGACCCTTGCTAATGTCAATAAAATGGTCTAATGGGACACAAATCTCAAGTGCTTGAGTACTTTACAATGTCATTTTCATATTCTCTCTCTCTCTCTCTCTCTCTCTCTCTCTCTCTCTCTCTCTCTCTCTCTCTCTCTCTCTTCATATCAAAATCTAATCTTTCTTCCTTCTCCTCCTAATCTTCCTCCTCCTCCTCCTTTGTATTCCTTTGTATTCCTCCTCTCCTTCTTCATCATCTTCTTCCTCTTCCTTCTCATCCTGCTCTTCTTGTCCCTCTTCTTCCAAACAAAGGTCATGAAAAGAGGAGACCTAATTGAATTTTCAAAGGCAATAACAACCTTGACGCAAACAAATATTCCACCATTGACCATTTCAACAGGACGAGGAATAATGGATCTAAAATTTCACCCAAACGCTTCAAAACCCACGAGGCAAAGCACTATTTCTTGAACCGAGTTGTGAACATTTGGACTAAGCTTCCTTCGCGAATTGTAAACACCACTTCCAATGTTCAAAACTCAAATTGACCAATACTTTAGGAATAGACCCCTAGCAAGCTCTCTTCTGGTGCCAATAGTTAACCATGATAGTATGTCTTCTATTATTGCGTGTACCTCTTTGCTGATAGACCTATAGATTTGAGCCTAGGGTGTATAATAGAATCTCCTTTCATCCTTTCCTGTCAAAAATTCCATGTCAGTTTTCCCACAATGCTATTCTTCATGGCAGTGGTGTGTGGAGTGGTGGGTGGGGAGGAGCCTTCTACTGTACTATCCTGTCTCTCTTCCCTATTGAGAGTTACAAATAGTTACCAAATAGCCAAGAGGTCTGTTGCTGTTTGCCTTTCCTTTGTATTCCTTTGCATTCCTAATTTTCTTCCTATCTTCCTCTTCCTCTTCCTATCACAAGGTTGACATATCCTCCTCCTCCTCCTCCTCCTCCTCCTCCTCCTCCTCCTCCTCCTCCTCAAAAAAAACAGAAAGGCCTGAAAAGAGAATTTACCCCCTCCCCTCCCTCCTCCCCCCACAGAAAACGGGAAAAATTTAGGCCTAAAAGAATTGGAGACGAGCCAGATAGACCTACCTCCTCCTCCTCCTCCTCCTCCTCCTCCTCCTCCTCCTCCTCCTCCTCCCTTTCTCTTTCCCTTTTTTCCCTTGTAGGTTAAAAGGAAGACAAGAGGAGGAGGAGGAGGAGGAGGAGGAGGAGGAGGAAGAGGAGGAGGAAGAGGAGGTGTTAAACTAATGGATGATTTGTGACAATGGCTGGAGGAGGAGGAGGAGGAGGAGGAGGAGGAGGAGGAGGAGGAGGAGGAGGAGGAGGAGGAGGAGGAGGAGGAGGAGGAGGAGGAAGGAAGGAAGAGAGAAAAAAACTGAGAAA
>NC_059255.1:5887747-5892747 GCF_017591435.1 Portunus trituberculatus | reverse complement strand
AGTGAGGGGGCACAGACAGACAGACAGACCTGAATAATTGAAGAAATAAGACAAAGTAAAAGGAGGAGGAGGAGGAGGAGGAGGAAGAGGAGGAGGAGGAAGAGGAGGAGGAGGAGGTGAAGCAGATGAGGAAAAGAAAGAAACAAGAAAATACGAGAGAGAGAGAGAGAGAGAGAGAGAGAGAGAGAGAGAGAGAGAGAGAGAGAGAGATTTAAAGATGAACAAGAGACCACCACCACCACCACCACCACCACCATGTAAACATATTGAGTATACATACATACATACATACATAGACAGACAGACAGACAGACAGACCACTCATGAACCACTAAATGTACCAAACGAACCACTAACACGAACCACCGAAGCTTCGAACACTCTTAAACCCAAAACTCTTCAAATTAGTAATCATTTTGACTTCTTACTTCATTTCACCTCTAAGACTTCGTAATCATTTAGACTTCTTACTTCATGTCACCAAAATCACCCGAAACATACAATGAACCACCAAATGAACCATTAATTCGAACCAGTTAACCCTCAGGCGTCACCAAAAAGACTTAATAACCATTATGACTCCTAACTCTATTTCACCAGTAAATAGTCACCAAAACCACTCATGAACCACTGAACGAACCAAATGAACCACTAAATCGAACCAGTTAACCCTCAGGCGTCACCAAAAAGACTTAGTAACCATTATGACTCCTAACTCCATTTCACCACTAAATAGTCACCAAAACCACTCATGAACCACTGAACGAACCACTGAACGGACCAAATGAACCACTAAATCGAACCAATTAACCCTCAGGCGTCACCAAAAAGACTTAGTAACCATTATGACTCCTAACTCCATTTCACCACTAAATAGTCACCAAAACCACTCATGAACCACTGAACGAACCACTGAACGGACCAAATGAACCACTAAATCGAACCAGTTAACCCTCAGGCGTCACCAAAAAGACTTAGTAACCATTATGACTCCTAACCCCATTTCACCACTAAATAGTCACCAAAACCACTCATGAACCACTGAACGAACCACTGAACGAACCAAATGAACCACTAAATCGAACCAGTTAACCCTCAGGCGTCACCAAAAAGACTTAGTAACCATTATGACTCCTAACCCATTTCACCACTAAATAGTCACCAAAACCACTCATGAACCACTGAACGAACCACTGAACGGACCAAATGAACCACTAAATCGAACCAGTTAACCCTCAGGCGTCACCAAAAAGACTTAGTAACCATTATGACTCCTAACTCCATTTCACCACTAAATAGTCACCAAAACCACTCATGAACCACTGAACGAACCACTGAACGGACCAAATGAATCACTAAATCGAACCAGTTAACCCTCAGGCGTCACCAAAAAGACTTAGTAACCAATTTGACTTTTTAATCCCAAGTTCTATTAGACGTTCAAATTTTTCCTCAATTTTCACCCTTATAGTATTTTTGACTGTCTGGAAAAAGGTCATCTCATCCTTGACCTCTTCCTTGACCCCTGTGACCTTATCTTCCAGCGGGTACAGAGCAAGGTCACTCAGAAAGGTCAATTTTTCAGAGAGAAGGTCAAAAAATGCTTCAATAATTCGCTTCACGTTGTTCCGAAGCATTTTTCGAAGCCTCCGTTTTCTACGACCTTTTTCCCGCTGCCAGTGTGACCTTTGAGTTCCTGGTCGTCCTCGTAGTCGTAGGAGTCGTAGTCGTAGTCGTACGTGGCGATTTGGTGCCCATTTCGTAATTTTCCGAGTCGTTCTTGTCGTTTTTCTTCCTTTCCGCTTCACTTTCTAAGCTTCCATTGTGGTCGTACCAAATATTGTGGTCGTCTTCGTATTTCTGTGGTCGTATTACCTGCCTTTCCTCGTTCAAAGTCACGTGGTCGTCTTCAAACACCCCGTACAGTCCTGCGTAGTCATTCTTGGAGTCCCCGTGGTCGTACTTCACATCTCCGTGGTCGTAGTCGTAATAATCCTCAAGCAACTTCACAAAATGGTCGTTCGAAGCCCACTGGTCGTCCCCATCACTCCCAGTCGCCTTTGTGTGGTCGTACAAGCTTCCCTGGTCGTTTTCTGTGGGTTTGTGGTCGTTTTCCTCACTCACAACCCGTTTTCTGTGGTCGTAGAAGCTTCCCGGGTCGTGAGAATTTTCAAGGTCCAAGAGGTCGTTAAGAAGTCGTACTACCTCTAGGGACGACACTCTACCGCCACCACACACCACCACCACCACCACCACACACCACTTCACCACGGCCATGCTCTCTCTAAACTGAGTGAAAGAGAGAGAGAGAGAGAGAGAGAGAGAGAGAGAGAGAGAGAGAGAGAGAGAGAGGTTAAAATTGTCTTGTTTGCTTGTTAAGTTGTTTGTGTGTGTGTGTGTGTGTGTGTGTGTGTCTGTCTCTCTCTCTCTCTCTCTCTCTCTCTCTCTCTCTCTCTCTCTCTCATTATATTATCATTCATTCGTCATTTTTCCTTTAATTTTCTCTCTCTCTCTCTCTCTCTCTCTCTCTCTCTCTCTCTCTCTCTCTCTCTCCTTCTCCTTCCTCTCTCCTCCTCTCTCCTTCTTCCTGTTCTTCCTCTCTCTCTCTCTCTCTCTCTCTCTCTCTCTCTCTCTCTCTCTCTCTCTCTCTCTCGTGGTGAGAGAGAGAGAGAGAGAGAGAGAGAGAGGTAGTAGAGTAGAGAGAGAGTAGTAGTAGAGTAGTAGTGTTGTAGTAGTAGAGAGCAGAGAGAGAGCAGAGAGTAGTAGAGAGAGCAGAGAGAGAGTAGGGGAGTGGTGGAGTGAGCAGAGGTGTTGCAGTGAGCAGGTGCAGTGGTTGAGAGGTGAGAGTGAGAGCAGAGAGAGCAGCAGCAGCAGTGTGCAGCAGCAGTGTTGTGGTGAGCAGCAGCAGCAGCAGTGGTGTTGCAGCAGCAGCAGCAGTTGTGTGGTGAGTGGCAGTGCAGCAGAGTGGTGGAGCAGTGTTGCAGCAGTGTTGAGCAGCAGTGGCAGAGAGCAGCAGCAGCAGCAGTGGAGAGGTTGCAGCAGAGCAGTGTTGAGAGAGAGCAGAGCAGAGTAGTGTAGTAGTAGCAGTAGCAGTCCCTGGCCAACCCAACCAGCTGTCATCTTACTATTGATAAAATTAGAGAGAGAGAGAGAGAGAGAGAGAGAGAGTCAATTAGGTAATACTACTATAATTATCTCAACTTTATATTCTCTCTCTCTCTCTCTCTCTCTCTCTCTCTCTCTCATTATAGTCTTAAGGATATTAATTCTTCTTTCTCTATTTTCTTATTTCAATGAAGAAAACGGGATTGAAAGTAGTAGTAGTAGTAGTAGCAGTAGCAGTAGTAGTAGTAGCAGTAGCAGTAGTAGTAGTAGTAGTAGTAGTAGTAGTAGAAAACAAAAGAACAACAACAACAACAACAAAACAACCAACAACACCCCTCTCTCTCTCTCTCTCTCTCTCTCTCTCTCTCTCTCTCTCTCTCTCCCTAGGTCACAAATTAAAGCTAGCTCTAATTTTGGGAGCTAAACACAAGATAATGAAGGAGAACAGGTGAGAAAAGGCGGATATTTAAACAGGTAACCCTCCCCTTCCCTCCACTCCCTCTCTCTCTCTCTCTCTCTCTCTCTCTCTCTCTCTCTCTGGTGGTAGAGGAAATGAAGGAAGGAAGGAAGGAAGGAAGAGGAGGAGGAGGAGGAGGAAGAGGAGGAGGAGGAGGAGGAGGAGGAGGAGGAGGAGAAGAAGAAGAAGAAGAAGAAGAAGAAGAAGAAACTGTTTATAAATGAGAAAAAACGAGAGAAAGAGAGAGAGAGAGAGAGAGAGAGAGAGAGAGAGAGACACGTTGCCGTGTTGCTGCTGAGGCAAAGTATGCTGCCTGGCTCCGCTACAAGAGGAACCCGACTCGGCGCAACAAGGACTTGCATAGGGCTGCATGCAGGAGGATGGTGGTAACCAGCAAGTGGGCCTTAAAAAAGTGGGAGGAAAGCCTGCGCCGGAAACTGTGTGGCACTGGCGTAGGAAACAAAACTTGGTGGTCCCTTGTTAAGGACAAACAGGGAACTGGCCACCAAGAATCCATCCCTCCCCTCAGCAAGCAGGACGGTACTGTCGCCACCAGCAGTAAGGAGAGGGCACAGTTGCTGGCTTCCTTGTTTGCTGGAAAAATGAAGGTGGGGAATCCACAGCAGCCACCGCCTCAGCTGGTCCAGCAATGTGAGAAGACTGTCACCATGGTGGAGGTGACGCATCAGCAGGTGAAGCGATTATTGCGGGGCTGGACACACAGAAAGCTACCGGCCCTGATGACATCAGCCCGCACCTGCTGAAGCGATGCTCCCAGGAACTGGCTGCCCCTCTCACCCAAGTCTTCACAACTTGTGTACGGGAAAACGTCTGGCCTTCAGTGTGGAAGGAGGCTCGAGTAGTTCCTGCACACAAAAAGCTCCAGGACGGACCCAAAAAACTACAGACCCATATCCCTGTTGTCAGTGGTGGGTAAAGTGTTTGAGAGGGTCGTGGCAGAGGTGGTGTGTAGCCATCTCAAGGACAATGCCCTCCTCTCAGACCAACAGTTTGGGTTCAGACCTGGAAGGTCAACCTCCGACCTAATGATGCTTCTCACCAGGCAGTGGCAGGACGCCCTCGACGACGGCAAGGACACTATAGTGGTTGCTTTGGACATAGCTGGAGCTTTTGATAAAGTATGGCACAACGGATTACTGGAAAAGCTTCGTGCTAAAGGCATCCAGGGTGGCTTGCTACGACTCCTGGGAAATTACCTGCAGGACAGAAGCCTCAAGGTGGTTGTCAACGGGCAAACATCTGAGTCCCTGCCTGTGGAGGCATCAGTGCCACAGGGTTCAATTCTTGGCCCACTCCTGTGGAATATCTACGTGGATGATCTTCTCCAGCTACTGCCAGGAGTCATGGCCTATGCTGATGACTGCACCCTCTCCTATACCTATCCACGCCAGGACAGTGGGCGGGCTGCTGAGGCCAT
>NC_059255.1:5877747-5882747 GCF_017591435.1 Portunus trituberculatus | reverse complement strand
TATTATTATTGTGAAGAAGATGGAGGAGGAGGAGGAGGAGGAGGAGGAGGAGGAGGAGAGAGAGAGAGAGAGAGAGAGAGAGAGAGAGAGAGAGAGAGAGAGAGAGAGAGAGAGAGAGAGAGACAAACAGACAAACCTAACCACACCACCACTAACAATAATAATAATAATAATAATAATAACAATAATAATAATAGTAATAATAGTAATAATAGTAATAATAGTAATAGTAACAACAACAACAACAACAACGATGGACGGAATAGTATGGACGGAAAAGAAGTGAAGAAGAAGAAGAAGAAGAAGAAGAAGAAGAAGAAGAAGAAGAAGAAGAAGAAGAAGAAGAAGAAGAAGAAGAAGAAGAAGAAGAAGAAGAAGAAGAAGAAGAAGAAGAAGAAGAGGAGGAGGAGGAGGAGAGAGAGAGAGAGAGAGAGAGAAAGAAAGACAGAGTACACCTCACTACACCAAATAACATGCAAACACCACCACCACCACCACCACCATCACACCACCACCTTTGCAATCACCATTAGCAAACCCTGTAGTGAAATATTACTAAGCCAACCATACAGAGCCTTGGTGTTATGCTGGCAGTCAACACCAGTCATCACCAGTCATCACCAGTCAACACCAGTCAACACCAGCTAGTCACCAACACCACACAACATTGCTGGTACCTTGAAAACACCACCAAACACCACCTACATGCTTGAAACACCTTTACAACACCACTCAACACCACTGTAACCTTGCAAGCACTTCACCACCCAACACCACTAACATGCTTGAAACATCTTTACAGCACCACTCAACACCACTGGAATCTTGCAAACACCACCCAAACACCCCAGCAACTTTTAAAACACCACCAAACACCAGCTAGATGCTTCAAAACACTTCACAACACCACTCAACACCACTGGAACCTTGCAAACACCACCCAAACACCCACAACACCCCAGCAACTTTTAAAACACCACCAAACACCAGCTAGATGCTTCAAAACACCTCACAACACCACTCAACACCACTGAAACCTTGCAAACACCACCCAAACACCCACAACACCCCAGCAACTTTTAAAACACCACCACCACACAACACCACTGGATGCTTCAAAACACCTCACAACACCACTCAACACCACTGGAACCTTGCAAACACCACCCAAACACCACCAAGACACCCAAACACAGCTGGTCTGACTTCAGTTGACCTCAAATAACAGCTGTGGAGAGATACAAGAAAACATCATATATAACAAACGAAATACAGATTTAGGACGCGTCTACAGGAGTTCCGAGGTCGTCCGGGGGTGGCGTGACGACCTGACCTGGCGGCGTGACCCTGTGCGTGTAGGTCGTGGTGTTAGAAGAGATAGAAACGGCGCTAGATGACCTCGATTCCAGATAAACGAGGTCAAACAGTCCCATTACAAACTCAAGCAGCTTCCGTAGAGTTCCTTCTCGTAATTTGTTGAAGCCGCGCCCTTGAAAGAGTTAGGAAGGTTAGGAAGAGTTAGGAAGGGTTAGGAAGGGTTAGGGTAGTTGTGGTGGTGGTTGTGGTGCTTGTAGTAGTAGTAGTAGTAGTAGTAGTAGTGGTGTTCTTGTTAGTATTCAAAATGTAAGATTATTAGTACTATTATTATTATTATTATTATTATTACTATTACTATTACTATTACTATTACTATCATAATTTGTTTGTTCATTAGGTTACAGCAGGCATCTTAATTAACATTACAAAACTATAACAATAATACTACTACTACTACTACTACTACTACTACTACTACTACTACTACTACTACTACTACTACTACTACTACTACTACTACTACCACTTAGCAGGCAGGAAAAGTCGGAGAGAGAGAGAGAGAGAGAGAGAGAGAGAGAGAGAGAGAGAGAGAGAGAGAGAGAGAGAGAGAGAGAGAGAGAGAGAGAGACACCAAAAAATAAATAAACAAACGCACCACATTTTCTATACACACAAAAAAAAAAAAAAAAAATAGAAAACGGAAATATAGAAAGAAAACAACAACAACAACTACTACTACTACTACTACTACTACTACTACTACTACTACTGGCCTCACTCTTATCAGACTTCTTCCTCTCTCCTTCAGGTTTGGCGCTCCTTCCAGGCAAATCTATGGCTGGAGGGGCCGAGGAGAGGGTGTGGGCGTGCGTGGAGGCGCGTGTGGGCGTGTCGGAGGGGAAGGCAGAGGTGAATCACGTGACACATACAGACAGGTGTGGTGAAGCTTGATTAGTTAGTCAGGTGTGTTTCTGTCAGCCATGCCTCTCTCTCTCTCTCTCTCTCTCTCTCTCTTAAGGTTATTATTATTATTATTATTATTAGTAGTAGTAGTAGTAGTAGTAGTAGTAGTAGTAGTAGTAGTAGTAGTAGTAGTAGTAGTAGTAGTAGTAGTGGTGGTAGTAGTAGTGGTGGTGGTGGTGGTGGTGGTGGTGGTGGTGGTGGTGTGCAGTGCAGTAGGTGGTGGTGGTGGTGGTGGTGGTGGTGGTGGTGGCAGTGGCAGTGGTGGTAGTGGTGGTAGCAGTGTGGTGGTAGCAGTAGTGGTGGTGGTGCAGTAGTGGTAGTAGTAGTGGTGCAGAAATAATAGCAGTAGTAGCAGCAATAGTAGTAGTAGCAGCAGTAGTAGTAGTAGAAGCAGTAGATTAGTAACATGAGTAACAGCAGTGGTAGTAGCAGCAGTAGTAGTAGAAGTAGTAGTAATAGTAGCAGCAGTAGTAGTAGTAGCAGTAGTAGAAGAAATAGTTATAAAAAGAAATCCCTATTTGCAACTGAGAGGACCAATGAGAGAGGCGGAGACAAGACAAAGGGAAGCGGGGGTGTTTGGGGGTGGGAGTGCAGGTAGGGCTTCCTCACTCCAGTCACCATTCAGTCCAGAAACTCCATTTAAAACCCCACATGGTAGATTTTAAATAGGGGGCGTGGGGGCGTGGGGGCGTGGGGGCGTGGGTTGTGATGGGCTACACACACACACACACACACACACCATACAGAAATACTCATTCATTTGTATACCAGATAGATTAATTAATTGTGCGTGTGAAAACAACAACAATAACAACAACAACAACAACAACAACAATAATAACAACAACAACAAACAACAACAACAACAACAACAATAACAACAATAACAACAATAATAATAACAATAACAACGAAAAACAGTGAAATTTTGACGTATATTACGAAAAAAAGGCGTTAATTTGACCGAACAAGAATAAGAGAGAGATGATAAATGACGGAATAAGTTAAAAACACTGATAAAAAGGGCGAATGACGATGGATAGAGAGAGAAAAAGAGAGGAAGAAGTGGATAGATAGATTAGAAATATATATAAAGATGGATAGATAGACATAAAGGTGATAAATGAAGGAAATAGAAAAATAAATACATAAAAATGATTGTCAAGACGAAGATAACGATGATAAATAAGGAAATAAAGGAAATAGATTGATAAAAATGAGAATAAAGATTGAGAGATAGAGAAAATGAGTGGAAATGATAAAGAACAGGAATAAAGATGGTGAATACAAGAAATAAACAAATAAATGACAAATAGAGAAGAAACAAGAGAATTTGAAATGAGAAATGAGAAAAAAAAGCGAAAGAAAAAAAATGTTGAAAAATGGAGAGAAATGTTGAAAAATGTTGAAAAATGTTGAAAAATGGAGAGAAATGTTGAAAAATGTTGAAAAATGTTGAAAAATGGAGAGAAATGTTGAAAATGTTGAAAAATGTTGAATAATGTTGAAAAATGTTGAAAAATGGAGAGAAATGTTGAAAAATGTTGAAAAATGTTGAAAAATGGAGAGAAATGTTGAAAAATGTTGAAAATGTTGAAAATGGAGAGAAATGTTGAAAAATGTTGAAAAATGTTGAAAAATGGAGAGAAATGTTCAAAAATGTTGAAAAATGTTGAAAATGGAGAGAAATGTTGAAAATGTTGAAAATGTTGAAAATGAAGAGAAATGTTGAAAATGTTGAAAAATGGAGAAATGTTGAAAATGTTGAAAATGGAGAAAATGTTGAAAATGTTGAAAATGGAGAGAAATGTTGAAAATGTTGAAAATGGAGAGAAATGTTGAAAAATGTTGAAAATGGAGAGAAATGTTGAAAAATGTTGAAAAATGGAGAAATGTTGAAAAATGTTGAAAAATGGAGAGAAATGTTGAAAAATGTTGAAAAATGTTGAAAAATGTTGAAAAATGGAGAGAAATGTTGAAAAATGTTGAAAAATGGAGAGAAATGTTGAAAAATGTTGAAAAATGGAGAGAAATGTTGAAAAATGTTGAAAAATGTTGAAAAATGGAGAGAAATGTTTAAAAATGTTGAAAAATGTTGAAAAATGAAGAGAAATGTTGAAAAATGTTGAAAAATGGAGAGACATGTTGAAAAATGTTGAAAAATGTTGAAAAATGTTGAAAAATGGAGACATGTTGAAAAATGTTGAAAAATGTTGAAAAATGTTGAAAAATGGAGAGAAATGTTGAAAAATGGAGAGAAATGTTGAAAAATGTTGAAAAATGGAGAGAAATGTTTAAAAATGTTGAAAATGGAGAAAATGTTGAAAATGTTGAAAATGGAGAGAAATGTTGAAAATGTTGAAAATGGAGAGAAATGTTGAAAATGTTGAAAAATAGAGAGAAATGTTGAAAATGGAGAGAAATGTTGAAAATGTTGAAAAATGGAGAGAAATGTTGAAAAATGTTGAAAAATGGAGAGAAATGTTGAAAAATGTTGAAAAATGGAGAGAAATGTTGAAAAATGTTGAAAATGGAGAAATGTTGAAAATGTTGAAAAATGGAGAGAAATGTTGAAAAATGTTGAAAATGGAGAAATGTTGAAAATGTTGAAAATGGAGAGAAATGTTGAAAAATGTTGAAAAATGGAGAGAAATGTTGAAAAATGTTGAAAATGGAGAAAATGTTGAAAAATGTTGAAAATGTTGAAAAATGGAGAAAAT